>NC_079449.1:35169727-35284727 GCF_903798145.1 Danio aesculapii | reverse complement strand
GCCATACTACTGAAAGCAGCAGCAGATAATTCACCTCAGATCTTAAAAATAAAATAAGTCGCTTAAAATTGAACTTTAATACTGTGATACAAGCCAACACATATCAGTGATTTAGCATACGTACATTTAATAATGTTAAAGAGATTTAATATGTATTAATAAGATGATAAACCTTACCATTTTGTTGAGTGCAGTAAGTGCACTATCCTGTGCTTCTGAGTATTCAAATTTCTGTCGTGTTTCGTCAACACGTTCAAAACAGTTAATGCAAACAGCTACAAATCTCGTAAATTGTCCGTAGTGTATGTGTCTGAATGAGTGTATGGGTGTTTCCCAGTAATGGGTTGCAGCTGGAAGGGCATCCGCTGTGTAAAACGTGCTGGATAAGTTGGCTGTTCATTCCGCAGTGGCTACCCCAGATTAATAAAGAGACTAACCCGAAAAGAAAATGAATGAATAAATGAATGCAAATCTCATCCCATAGCGTGTTGTTAGGACGGGGTTACGATTTAACCTGTTCACCTAATGTTAATATTCCTGATGTTTCTATTACTTGCTAATTAATAACCACCTCATGTGAAACTCAATTTGAACCTCATTTCTACTGTCCACCGGAGGTCGCATTTCAGTTGCGGACACACATTTTCAGAGCCTTCTTGACGGAATGAACAAAATATGCGGTTTTCCACCAAGGCAACCCAGGGTGCTGAAATATTGATTAGAATATAATTGGCTAAACTGGCATTGGGCGGGATAAATGAGCAAAACAAAGACGTGTTCCGACACATAACGCGCATTTTCAAAACAGAATACCTGACTTCAGCATTGTTTTTCAGATAACAAGTATGTTCACTTAAATATCTGCAAACATATTTTGGTATATTTATGCTTTAGAAGAGTAAAAAATGTACAGCACATTTAAACACAACAACAACATACAATGTAATGTGTTCTTGCTTTATTACAAATATATCGTTCCCTGTCTTAGACTGAAATATGGGATTTTCTTAGAAGACCAATCATCCTGACGTGTAATAAAAATGTCAATTGATTGACTATGAAAATGGCAATGCAATCTGCATATGCAGCCACTCTCCCAATTAGGAGTATAAGGCACACCTGCGACACCAAGCATGGCTTAGCATTCAGGCTGTGGCATTGGGACATAACATTTCCATTACCTCCTTCACTGAAACGTTCCCTATTAATTGGGAAATCTCCTCACATAATGTCTTAAATAATAAATTATCATAGCATGTCAGACTGCACAAGTGGTCAGTCAATGACTACGTTTACATGGACATCAGTAATCGAATTATTTGCTTTAATCTAATTAAGACAATATTAAGCTTAAGGTGTTTACATGAGTTGCTTTTCGAATGTTCCTTTCATAATCCCGTTTTACATGTTTTTGCACATTCTTAGATTAACGTCATAGCGTCACCGCGCTATCCACATTTCCTCTGGAGTTTCATGTAATTTCGGGTGTTTCATTATTAATTTGTCGACTTTAACTGCAGTTAAAAAAAAAACTCTGCATTTCACGATGCAGGTGTCTGTGGTCTGCACTGACTCGGTAGGCGCAAAGAGCCGTGTGTGTGTGGACTATCCTGCCGCAAAATGCGGTTAAGGTGTTTACATGTCTGTACTGCACTTCAATAATGCGACTAAAATCGGCATACTCCACACGTCTTAATCCGATTTCTCTTTAGTTCGATTAAGATCTTAATCTGATTAAGTTAATCAAAAATTGTTGGCTGTTTACATGGTAGACTGTTAATCAGAGTATTGTCTTAATCGCATTAAAATCGAATTATTGGTGTCCATGTAAACATAGTCGATGTCAGACTGAACGGCACTAAGGACATAGCAAACATGGACAGGCAAGAAAACTCACCGCGAGTTTGACTTCATCCATGAGTGACACATTCACTAGTCCACATTCTGAAATGATACGTCATGACAAACTATAGCAGCAATTTTACTTACAGAGTGCCTCAATAATCACACTAGAAAAGAACGTTTTGACATTTCCCCATGGTGGTTTGACGTTGTTGCTCTGATTGTGTCATTAGATTTGGCGCTCCAATTGCTTCTTGGTTTGATGTTCATCATGGCTGAAGTCATATTGCAGGAAAGTGTCTGAAATCTTCTAACACTACCAGAACCTCTTCAGAGAAAAAGTCTGATCAGAACGGCCATTGATTTACTGCTTTAGATTTTAGATTAGGATTACTGGAATCTTTATAGGAGTTCCTGAGTTTGCCTCTGATTACTAAATCGTGGCTGAATTCAGAGTGTGAGCAGGCCTATAGAAAGCATCACAGCTGCTGAACCACGTTATGCATTTAGGGTGATCTTTTCCAAGCGTCTACTATAGCATGAGTGCACAAGAACCACCAAAACCATAACCATTCTTTCTCAGGCCTGTTATGGGAATTTTATGAATTTACAGGGTCATAGCAAGATTTACCTGGCTAAGCTAAGGCTGTGGTTTTTATGATACGACGGTATGTTGGGAAAATATTCCAGTCCTAAAAGGAAAGGATGCTGATGAGGCCACATTCTAGCTATAGGGTAGGTAGTGTGACAGTACGTATATGGGTTAGCCCTGGTGTGGGAGTGTTACAGATGGTAAGGTGGTTAGTTGGTAGGGAAGACATGGGTCTACTTTAATGTAGAGGGTGACAGCCTCTGCTCCAACTAAACCCCAGAGAAATAAGAACAACACTACTCAAGTTTGGGAGTGTTTGGGTAAGAAGTGCATCACACACTGAATTGTGATAATGATTGATAATGAGTGGTAATGCCAACTACTATTGGTGATATAATGTTTGGTAGGATTGTTGGTCTGGATCATGGACCTTAGGCTGCATGATCATAGCACATGGCACAGTTGAGAAGGGGTGCATCTCTTGCTGGCAGCACCCAGAGAATTAGGGAACTGCTCTTTTAGGGGCTGATCACACCGAACGCGCTTTTTGCATTGAGAGGTGCATTTTTTGAATGATTAACTAACGGCCGCGATTTAACCACCTGATGCGACTCGCAGTTGAAAAAAGTAAACTCTGATAGGAAAAAAGCAGTCGTGTATTTTTTTCATTCTACAATCAAATGAAAGCAGAGGTGGGGTTTCCGTTGAGGTTACAGCAGTGTTTGTGTTGTCAAGTCAACTACGGAAACTTTTGAAGATGGAGGAGAGACTTGTGGTTGTGGTGTAGAGGTCTGCAGTCCTGCGGCTGTACTGCGGGAGCAGCGGGACCCGACCAGTTTTCTCGCGGCATGGGAATACATTTCAGAATAAAACATGGGAGCGGTCGGGAACTCTTGTATATTTTGAATGGGAGCGGGCAGCCTAACTATAGCGCTCCTAAAAGAAAGAGCATGGTCCAGAGAGAGAGAGAGCGCGCATCCACCGTAGTGCTGTGTGTGTGTGTGTGTGTGTGTGTGTGTGAGAGAGAGAGAGAGAGAGAGAATGACAGAGAGCAAAACTGCTTTGCACTACTGCCCATTTTGTCTTGTTTGTACGCAGCAACGCTGCACTGCTTTGGCAATACGAATGTATAGATATATATCATGCCAATAAAGCACCTAAATGTGAATGTGAGAGCGCGTGCATCCACCATGGTGTGCTCTATGTGTGTGAATGTGGTGTGTGTGTGTGTTGCTTGTAATAGGCTGACTGTACTCTGCAACATCCAGCTGGGCGTTTTTTGGGAGGCCTATTCAATTGCTATACATTCTTTCATGGCCCAATATGTACCTGCTGTGTGTATAGAAATAATGCTGATATGATATATGAAACACAATCGGTAGTTGTTAAATATATTGAGTGGATATGCTTGTAAATCTGACTTTGAAAGAGCAGGCACCAGGCACCAGGCACAAACCTCACCGCACGTTACACGGCACTCATGTCTCATCACAAGGGGGCAAACAAAACTGACATTAAACCTACAGTCCTTTCACAACCTACACTTTTATCTGTATCTCTCTCTTTTGGTAGTACCCAATTTTAACGTGAGATTTTGTAACCAGATCTAAAATTAGTGGGAAAGGTCGAGTAGAAAATGGGACGAGTCGGGCAGCTAGTGAACAAAGACTAAACATACAGCCCCTTATTGGGTGTCGCCAAGTGAAAGGCCAGCAGCTATTTATTGTATGTACTGTAAGATGGATCCCGGTTCTCCAACAGGAAAAAAGCAGCCTTGTTAATCTCTGTTTGGATACCTTGCATTCCATTTATAGACTAAGCAGTTTATACTTAAGTGGATTGTAAACTTCTTGCAGTGGGTATGACACAACCACTGGCCTATACAGTGGGTGACTATAGGTGTATGCTTTTGGTAGAGAGCAGGTGATGCAGTAGCAAATGGTGGCTTATCAGTCAGCCGTACTCACCATGTTGGACTGTTCCTTCACTGACGAGAACTCCTACACAAAGTCCCAGACCTAGATTCCTGAATAGGCTATCCTGGGATATGTGCTGGGAAACTGACAAGGGGGGCACTTTGCAGACCTCTTAGCCAGCATCAGGATGTGGACACAATGGAGTGCTGTTTTCATACATGTCAGTGTTTACTAATAGATTACATCAAAAATAACACAAGTTATATTGACAAACTATACATCAGTCTAAAGCTACAACCCTCAAGCAGCCATTGTAGCTAGTTGTTTTTCAATGGGAAGCTTATAAAGATGTATTTGCTAAATGTGTGCAAGTTGTACAGAAAACTCTCATTAGATATGGAGTACATGTCACCGTAATAGCAAGACACACAGGCATTCATTGCTGTACATCAGGGATTATTTTGAAAGGCAAGAGTCCTCAAAACAACATCCTATAAAACACATTTAGTCCACTGACATAATAGTGTTGAATTGTGAATGGTTATCCATTTGTTTGTGTCACAGTTTCATCTAGTGACCTATTGTTTACATTGTTTACTCTGTTTCTTATGGGAGAAAATGGTAGCTGCGTCCCAAATAGCACACTATGCACTTATGCACTATGTACTTGCACTTACACACTCACCAGCATAGTATAAGTATGTAGTGTTGTACCAAATGGAACACAAATGGTTATTTTACTAAGCAAAAATTCGAACCGTTTCCCTGATGACGTTTGCGGGTTGCCATATTAATGAACTAAATGACCAAACTACTGAGAAATATCCAGCTACAGACCCTCACAGATTTCAGGCACACACACCATCTAGCACACACCATTTAGGCAAACCATATATGGTTAATGATGGCATCTGTGCAATTTTGGAACTCAAATTATGTAAATAAAAATAATTAGTTCAACACTTATGACTTTATTCACGCATCCACATACAAAAAAGAAAACATAATAGACTGTCTAATTAAAGGATTAAGTAATTGTAGGATTAATAAATTAGTAATAAACTAATTTGGGATCTTAATGTTGTCATACTTAGTTAAAATCATTTTGTAGTAAAATATACAAAACAAACAATAATGTCACATTAAAATCAATTACAATAGTTAATAATTTAAAATTATATAGTTATAAACTGCTTTATCTTTTACTAAACTGTAGCAACTGTTAGTAATATATATATATGGGGCAACGTGATGGTGCAGTGGGTAGCACGTTCGCCTCACAGCAAGAAGATCGCTGGTTCGAGCCTCAGCTGGGTCAGTTGGCGTATCTGTGTGGAGTTTGCATGTTCTCCCCGTGTTTGCATGGTTTCCTCCAGGTGCTCCAGTTTCCCCCACAAGTCTAAAGACATGTGGTATAGGTGAATTGGGAAGGCTACATTGTCCGTAGTGTAATGTGTGTGAATGAGTGCATAAATAAAGTAATCCAACATGTGCGCCCGTAAGCTCCACCCCTTCAGCTATGTGAGCAAAGCTGCGACTCTTGAGTGTGTGAAGTGTCCATCATTACACACTTCATTGTAGCGATTGAATGAGTGCATCATCCGGGTAATTAAAGTGCACTTATTATTTTTAGAGCACTACTTACACTATTTATACTACAAAATGGCGTAGAATAGTGCACACGTATGCGATTTGAGACGCACTGGGTGTCTTTGTAGGAAAAAGCAAGACGATGTCATAGCTTACAATGTTACATACAAAATGAGACCACGCAATGGCCTTCTACACCTAGGGAATGCCCGTGTGCGCCCTGGCCAAACTATCTAGATGCCTTTGTAATAAAGCCATTCACTAATTGTGTGATATATCCACAAGCTGGTCCCTCAGACATGTAATATGTAGATTGTGACCATCATCCAGTGGCAATATTCAATTTATTAGCAAACACTGAATAAAAAAACAGTTCTCTACAGTTGTTCTCTCAGGTTATATTTAAAACTAATAGACATTTAATCATTTATTTATCACTTTACTTATCCAAAGTAAACCAATAATTTTGATATCCCTACCAACAAAACACAATGCAAGATTCATGTATTTACACAGCACATTTTCAAAAGAACAATAATAATAAATAATTTCAGTCTCTAAATATGTGTTTGCGTTTGTGTTTTCCATCAGTGGGACAGACAATATGGCTGTAAATCCCCTGCAGACAGAGAGACCCCTGTGGATGGTCCCCCAGGGGCTTCGTCACGACTCCAGAGTTAGTGTCTGGGTCTCAGTGGGAATGTGGATCAAAGATGGAGTCAGCCAGTGGTGGCCTGTCCCGCTGCGCTGCATTCACAGAGACTGACGGATAGAGCTCTCTCTGGATCAAATTTATCGACACCCCTCAGTTTGAGTCCTTGATCGCATATAGTTACATCTTTCAACACACACCCACTCGCTCCCTTCGGCCATTCATTGTCTTGTCAGAGAGCCGATCTAAAAAAAGATAAGCAATCCATGATATTGATCTTTCTTCATTTATCTGAATCATTTTTGGCCAGAGGAATTTAAATGAGGAATCGATGTCTCGTATGCCCTGCTCACTAAAGTTTGCCTCTTAAAAGAGATCCTAAGCTTTGGGTTTGTTTTATGAACAAGCCTTTTCAGACAGGAGCTCCAGGGGGACTGCATTGAAAAAAAAAAAAGATCTGGCTTTCTGAATTTTCTGTGTTGTAGATGTGTACTTTTTTCTTGATCAGATGGCAAAAGTCACGATAACACATAGATTACCATGTTAACTGGGTTGAAAAGCAGTGACACTTTGCAGATTAAAAATGAATAACTGGCTAGGCTTATATGTCTGGGCCATACAGAATATACACCGAAGACCTGTAGAGCACAACAGTTGGAGCTCTGGAGGTAATAATTCCATTTGTTTTCTCCATAGAGATGGAGTGGAGTTTAATAATAACCACAAAACACGTAAAAATAAAACTATTTTGCAAGCTTATGTTTATCCCATCTGTTCACATGAATTAATTTTTATACAATCATGTTTAATAGCATAAGCTGTGCAGAAAGACAAATTTACACATGATGCTGTACAAAAATTCCACCAATCAGAGTCTCCAAGAGAACAAAAATATTCCTCCATCATTGATTTGTAACTTAAGGGTGGTTGTAGGGTTTCTGTCATTTGGGCTAGTAAGAAAATAGTATTGGGTATTTGTTTTTTCGTTGAATATCCATATAAAACTCAAGAGTATGAATTATTTTGGTTTAACCAATTTCTAGTTTTTTTGTTGTTGGTTTCATGGCCCATAATACTTTTAAGAAAGTATTTGTATCTTTTCTTAACTCCTTAAAGGAAAAATCAATTGAAAAAAATCAGTTCAGCTCTGCTGAAATACTAGACCAACACTCTATAACAGCTATGCATGATATCTTTTGATTGTGCCAATAGACTTTTTTTTAATTTATTTGTTACCATAAAATTGCTTAAGTCATTTAGTTTTTTAAAGCCTTATAGAGCTAAACAGTGAGTGATCTAAACCACCATATTAAAGCGCATTGAAAAAACATGAATTCTTTGAATTTCACAATAAAATCAGTTTTAAAGCTTAAATATGCATTATGTAAGTTTTACACCCAGTGGTTGAACCAGATATTACACGCCTAGTTCAAAACACATGCAAGCGCATGTTGCCAGATCGATGACAACAACAGGAGTTAGCTTGACTGTAGAGCCTAAAGGCTGATTTAGGCAGTGTTCTAAATAAAAGCAACAGCATGTGATCGAAGGAATATTTTTCATATCAAAAATAGTTTTTATTCTAACCAACACTTGAAATTTGTAATTTAGAAATGACTTTTATTTTTTCTACATTTATTCATTCATTCATTTTCTTTTCGACTTAGTCCTTTTATTAATCTGAGGTCGCCACAATGGTATGAACCGCCAACTTATCCAGCACGTTTTTACGCAGTGGATGCCATTCGAGCCGCAACCCATCACTGGGAAACAACCATACACACTCATTTACACACATACATTACTGACATTTTAGCCTACCCAATTCACCTATAACACCCGGAGGAAAGCCACACAAACGCAGAGAGAACATGCAAACTCCACACAGAAATGCTAGCTGACACAGCCGAGGCTCGAACCAGCAACGTTCTTGCTGTGAGGCGACAGCACTATCTACTGTGCCACCGTGTCGCCCTATTCTAAATTTAATAATGTTTAAAAAGTTTAATATGTATTAATTAAATTGTTTTCAGTGCAGTAAGTGCACTAATCTGTGCTTTTGAACGGCTGTATGTTAATTTCTGTCATGTTTTGTCTGGTGCAAACAGCCAAATTGCTTATCACTGCAAGTCACGTTACGTAGCGTGTTGTTATGACACAGGGTTACAATGTTACCTGCTCACCTTTAGCATTGCTTTTTCAGAGAAACAAGAATGTTCGCTTAGCATATTTCTTAAATATCTGCAAACATATTATGGTATTTGTATGCTTTAGAAGATTCAAAAACTTACATACAGCACCTTTAAACTTGTCTCATATTGAAAGTTCAAAAGCACAATGCTTCTTGCCGTTATTGGAAGGCAGGCACTTTACAAATAATTAATTAAGTTTGTTCATGCGTCAACAGAAAAGACAAATGAATAGATTCCTTTTGAGATTTAGGTATCTGTATCAATTAAAACAGAAAATATCAATATTGTTAACTCTGCCTAGAGTTCAAATAAAATATCTGGCACATTTAATTGTTGTGTTTATTCATGCTCTGGCACAAAACAGATATTGAACAGTCAAAAATACATTATTTAAATGTCACTGCTTCAGGTAACAATGTTGGCACTTCAAAAACCATTTTGGCCTAAAACTATGACACTTTGTTTCAGTTAAGCTCTTCAGTTTACAAAAAAAATTATATATATGCTATATACTATATATGCTATATACTCACTGGCCACTTAATTAGGTACACCTTAGTAGTATTGTGTTGGACCCTCATTTGCCTTCAGAACTACCTTAATCCTTCGTGGCTTAGATCTGGCAAGGTACAGGAAATATTCCTCAGAGATTTTCAAGCAAAAATCAAGCCTAATCAGACCAGGCAATGGTTTTCCAATCTTCTATTGTCAAATTTTGATGAGCCTGTGCTAACTGCAGCCTCAGTTTCCTGTTCTTAGCTGACAGGCGTGGCACCCGGTGTGGTCTTCTGCTGCTGTATTCCATCCTTCTCAAGGTTCGACATGTTGTGCTTTCAGAGATTCTCTTCTGCTGTACGTACCTCGGTTGTAACGAGTGGTTATTTGAGTTGCTGTTGCCTTTCTATCAGCTCAAACCAATCTGGCCATTCTCCTCTGACCTCTGGCATCAACAAGGCATTTGCGCTCACAGAACTGCCACTCACTGTATATTTTATCTTTTTTGGACCATTTTCTGTAAACCCTACTAATGGTTGTGTGTGAAAATCCCAGTAGATCAGCAATTTTCTGAAATTTCCAGACCAGCCCATTTGGCACCAACAACCATGCCATGTTCAAAGTCACTTAAATCACCTTTCTTCCCCATTCTGATGCTGCAGCTTTAGTTTGAGCTTCAGCAGGTCGTCTTGACCATGTCTACGTGCCTAAATGTATTGATTTGCTTCCATGTGATTGGCTGATTAGAAATCTGCGTTGAAATTATGAGGTGTTCCTATTAAAGTGGCCAGTGAGTTTATGTATTAAAACTAGCCCAGCTGTGGTTAAGGGTTTAAGCTATCATATTAAGATAAACGACCTATTGATCAAATTATTTAGGTAATTTACAACCACCATAGTTTTCCCACGTTCACTGAAAATACAGGACATGTTCTTGCAAAACACAAATAATGATTAATGGGAAAGTAATTGATGCGCATAGCCTTGTATTTATGTAGAACATAACGATCTTAAAAGGTTTTGCATGATTTGTAAACAGATATGTTTGTGGCACTTATCTATTTCCATGTGTAGAACGTTTCTGATATAGATTGCTCAGTAACTCATATGGTATGGTGCTATACTTTTGTTATGGTTACTAGTCCTTTGAAACACAGATCGATAAAAGAGCTCAAAAACAAGGTTGCTTCAACAAATGAAGTTTTATCTCATGCTATCCTTTGTTACATGTCCTTGTGTTAAATTGTCATGAGAGAAAGGTGCAGCAAAACAAACTCGAAGCAATGCGTTTTAGGTTTCATAGGCAGAGCCATGTATTTTCAGTGAACCTTGGTTGAATACAGTCCAAAAATATATATGAATACAGCATTAAAATGGCGGATAATGAGAAGCCCAATCACTGTCAGAGATCAATATTGAACTTTACAACACTCTACATTACCCAGCACTCCATAAAGTACAAAAACAATCTCCAGTTAGCTTTGAGCAGCTCCGCTTCAGCCCAATTTAGCTTCCGGGAGCTTAAGCTGTCTCCTCAATGGCCCTCATTTATCAGCATGTTTTCAAATAATTGATCAATTAGTGGCCAAACAGAGCTTGAAACATCATTCAGATGAACAAGCCGCGTGTCAGGCAGTGAGAGCTAATCTTTAGCACCTCCAGAACAGCGCTTGAGTGATCTCCAGGCATAAAGCGAGTTTCGCAAACCTCAGAAAGCACAACCGCAGGCTCTAAAGCCTCGGGGAATCGGGCTGTCGAAGACTTCATTTCCCATAATCACCCTTGAGAGCCGGAGAGCGGCAGCCAGTGTTGGTGTAAGCACTGAGTCAGACGAAGAACAGATGGATGATCCCTCAGTTCACGCTCTGGCAAGCAATCGCCTTCCACCTTCCCTTGACTCACACCTGTGCTGCGAGCTGCTGTGTATGTGGTGTTGAATTCGGCAAATGCTAGAGTCGCAAAATAACCAGCTACACATGAGACACTTAATCACTCCTAGGTGCGAAAGAAAAAGACATATCAGCACCAGCCGAGGAGTAAGCTGCTTCATTTGGGAGAACTCAAAGTCTGTGTGAAACGCACAATCTACTGTATGTTTTTCTGATGTTATCTAGTGCCATCTTTTCTGAAGTGGCATTCAGTTGTTTTTTTGCACAGTTTAACGCAACTCAGATGAATCATGAATGCATTTACTTGCTATAGGGACTTTTCCTGTGTGACAGTGTTTAAATTGCAGATACATTTGTGTTAATGTTAGCTGATGGTCTGAAAATGAGGTGTGTATGGACGAATTACCATGTTTGTAAACATTCAGGATGTGCGCGCAGCGAGGTGGCAGAAAAAAACCAGGAGTGCTAGCATTTACAGCGAGGGAATGACATCTGATGCGGTACAGAGTTTGTTGTTGTCCTACAATTAAGTTATATAGATTACATATTATATATATTCTTTACATAATGCTTTCGGCGTATTATAACAGCTTTTCACCCAGTGATAAGCACAGTTTTTCGCCACAATTAACATTAAAGTGAGCGGCGTTCATCTGATAGGTCCATTTGCAATAACACCCTCCCAATGAATAGTGGATAAGACGTAATGGCCAAGCATCTTGCCCCAAATATACAATCACATTGAAGCTCCAAGTATTTTAACAAGAGAGAAGTGAAAGGCCTACAAGTCTTTGGATGCCAACAATTTTGTTCTGTTGTGTACTCAGGTGCAAGAAATAATGTTCCATGATTACCAGATTCAAAACTTTGTAGTGCTAAAAACCGAGGTTCTGCCTAAGCAAAGACAAGGAAAAAAAAGACGGAGCTATACAAGGCCTGGGTAGTCATCAACAAGCAAAACAACTGCATTCTGACAGCGAACTACACCTGTACGGCAGGGTATGTGAATTTACACATAGAGGTAAAGCTGGTTTTATATTGCACATTTGGACTTTCTCCTTAATAATATAATTTCATAAAAGTATTATTTGCAAACTCTAAATAGCGAAATCATATTAGCATCCAAATGACTCAGACTGGCTAAAGCAGACTCTAAATCATCTGTCCTCATCGTGCTGGATTTATCAGCTGCTTTTGATACTGTAAACCACCAGATCCTGCTATCTACGCTTGAGTCACTGGGCATCGCAGGCACTGTTATTCAATGGTTCAGTTCTTGCCTCTCGGACAGGTCATTCAGGGTGTCGTGGAGGGGAGAGGTGTCCAACCTACAGCATCTAAACACTGGGGTTCCTCAGGGCTCTGTTCTTGGGCCACTTCTCTTCTCTATCTACACGGCATCTTTAGTAACAGTCATCCAGAAACATGGATTTTCCTACCACTGCTATGCTGATGATACCCAGCTATACCTCTCTTTTCACCCTAATGATCCCTCGGTTCCAGCTCGCATTTCAGCCTGCCTGTCAGACATTTCACACTGGATGAAAGATCATCATCTTCAGCTTAACCTCGCGAAAACGGAAATGCTTGAAGTTTCTGCCATCCCAACTCTACACCATAACTTTTCAATCCAGATGGATGGGGCAACCATTACTGCATCCAAAATGGTAAAAAGCCTTGGAGTAACGATTGATGACCAACTAAACTTCTCTGACCACATTTCTAGAACTGCTCGATCTTGCAGATTCGCACTCTATAACATCAGAAAGGTCCGACCCTTCCTATCTGAACATACAGCTCAACTCATTGTTCAAGCTCTTGTTCTCTCCAAACTGGACTATTGCAACTTTCTACTAGCCGGGCTTCCAGCTAATTCTATCAAACCTCTTCAGCTGCTTCAGAACGCAGCAGCACGAGTGGTCTTTGATGAACCCAAGAGAGCACATGTCACTCCGCTACTCACCCGTTTGCACTGGCTGCCAGTTGCTGCTCGCATCAAATTCAAAGCTCTGATGTTTGCTTACAAAGCGACCTCTGGCTTTGCTCCATCGTATCTGCTCTCACTTCTGCAGATATATGTACCCTCCAGAAACTTGCGTTCTGTGAATGAACGTCGCCTCGTTGTTCCATCCCTAAGAGGGAAGAAATCACTTTCCCGAACTCTCACATTCAATCTGCCCAGTTGGTCGAATGAACTCCCTAACTGCATCAGAACAGCAGAGTCACTTGCTGTCTTCAATAAATGACTAAAAACTCAACTGTTTAGTCTCCACTTTCCTTCCTAATCTTAACTGCCTCTCTGACTATACCACTAACTGTACTCTCTCTCAAAAAAAAAAAAAAAAAAAAAATTACTAATGCTTACTTAGACTTTACACACCTGAAACTTGTCTATAGCACTTGTTCACTGCTGCTCTTATAGTTGTGTAAACTGCTTCCTTGCCCTCATTTGTAAGTCGCTTTGGATAAAAGCGTCTGCTAAATGTAAATGTAATTGTATCAAAGTACATAAGTCAAATAAACAGTGTTAATGTTGTTTTCAAGTCACACTTGCAGGTTATTTCAGACTGAATATTCAAAGTGCCGTGGTAAACATTATAGGGAGTGTGTCACAAGTTGTCACTAAATAAATGTGTAAATATAAAACCAACTTTACCTTAATAACTTACACTTTCACATTTCATTCTTAGTATTCAGTATTTGCAGTTTAAATAACCATATGTAACTGTTTTTGCTGAAATCATTGCTGCAATCAAAAATGAGTAATGTGTATGATTTGGCATAGTGTGAGCTTACCTGATATGAAATGAGAACTGCAGAGTCCAGCATTTTTAATTAGATCATCACTTCCTCAGCTCTCTTTTAGCCAAAGACGTCTGTGGTTGGCATTAAAAGCTGTGTGTTGTATGGTAAAAGGACTTAAACTCGAATTTGGCACCCTACTGCACAACATGACATGTTTGCTATTGCAACTGGTCTTTTTTTGCGACCGGTAACCCGTGTGACGTCATGGGTGACATAGGTTGGTAGGCACGTTGTTGGTGTGTTGCTTTTTGAGGCAACTGAAAGGTTGGCGTGGGTTTCCTCCGGGTGCTCCAGTTTCCCCCACAGTCCAAAGGCATGCGGTATAGGTGAAATGAATAAACTAAATTGGCTGTAGTTTGTGTGTGTCAGAATAAGTGTTTATGGGTGTTTCCCAGTACTGGGTTGCGGCAGGAAGGGCATCCGCTGCATAAAACATATGCTGGAATAGTTGGTGATTCATTCCGTTGTGGCAACCTCTGAAAAAGAGACTAAGCCGAAGGAAAATTATTGAATAAATGGTACAATGTCGCAATATATTGTTGTTACTAATAGAATGCATAAGTAACCAATAGGTGGGTGCAGAACACATGGTGATGCGCAGCATCACACAAACATGATAGATCAAAGGTGCTGTATGTAGGATTGACACCTAGAGGTTGAACTTGGTATTACTTTTAAAATCGTTCTATTTTCTTTCTTTCTATACAGACCATGGGTATTTAACAATTGGTCTTATCGGCTGAGTTACAAATATTTAAAATGGGGTCAGATTCTACTGTCTGAGGGGAAAAAAATGGGGTTAAAAAAGTCTAGACAACCAATCATTAAAATGACTTAATATGTGTTTTCCACATAACACTATGCACTTATAACAAGACAATTCAGTGTTTTCTATAGGATTTTTCCAGCTGTGGTGGCAGGCCTTTTACACAGATCTTCCAACTACCTGTGGCATTAATTCATTGATAAAATGTTGTGAGCGCAGTATTACAAGTCAATATCGCATTCATGTCATACGAGCATTGGAGTGTCAAAATTAATTATTTCTTCCATGCACCGTGATGCAGATGCGGACAATTCGGTATCGCTATTGCAAAGGAGGCAAGGGTGAGTAAATAAAATGCTCCTCCTACTTAAAAAAAACAGATAATTGTGCAAAATTCACTGCTTGTGAGTTTGCTGGACAGTCTTTCACTGACACTGAAGAAGGGAGCCGCTATTTAACTACTAGGGAGAAATTCTGTAAAACTCCATCTCTGCCTCTCACTTTGGACCCGTTGGCATGGTCATGAGGTAACTTGTCCTCTCCTCTTGGCTTTTCCAGCAATAATTGTGGATCCAGACATGAGCATGCCTGTGGTGTTGTTTTTCTTAACCGAGTCTATTACGGATTACCTGTGATAACCACGTATTATGCACATATAGACTGTGACCGCGGCTGTTCTTCATGTGTCACTCATCGGTGAACAGCGCTTTCATTTTTAGAGCCAATTGCAGCCCTTTCTGTTTAGCGGGTGAAGACAATGACCCATCATAGGAGTGTAAAAAGTTGCTTGACAGTGCTCAAAAAGCAAACAGGATAATATTTACATTAGTTTATTATCTATAATTGATCATATTGTCTTCTGTGCATGCATTGAAGTTTTGTTTAAAACATTCAAAAAGAGTGTTTTCTTTGAGCAAGTAAAATTAAAAGTACAGTTCATATATCTGCTCGTATTAAAGGACAAAATTGTATTACAAATAATATATAAATATTGATATATTTATAGATTTTAATAAAAAAAAAAAATTATTGTGTTGTGAAGAAAAAATCTAATTGTGTATGGAAAGCATTGTCGATGCACTGAGATATTGCACACGAATTGAACCAAAGCAATGGCAATTAAAACTCGTAACCGAAACAAACTTGTGAAACCAGTGTAGGTTCACACTCTTAACAAGCATGCAAATCTCTTTGCTTGCATGCCGATTTCCTCTGTTCGTGCACAAAATCTCTTGCACACCCTCAAATATACGCTCCTCAACTGTAGATTTTCTTGTGCGCTCTCAAATAAAAGCTGATGAAGACCAACTTAGTGCATTTATGTAACTAGTATGTCTCTAACATTTATCAGATTTGCTAGGAATATTTATGAATGTTTCCAAAAGACCTACAGAATAGCATTGATGCTTCTTGAAGTAAAGTGAAATGGCCATAAACTCCAGCAAGATAACGTTATTGTATGCAGAGCGATAGACCTTTATCTATAAATAAAATATAACAATGGAAACTGTGAAATCGATGAGTGAAACTGTGAAACTGAGCAGTGTTCAAAAGTCCAATTGGCAACATGACAAGCAATTTGACTGTTTGCACCAGACACAACATGACATAAGCATTTAAATACCACAGCCATTCAGAAGCACAGAACAGTGCATTGAACTCCAAAAAAATAGTAAGGTTTATAGTGTAATTAATTTATATCAAACCTCTTTAAAAGTACATGCGGTGCAACTTATATAAATTTGGCTTGCACCAAGTCCAATGCAAATCTAACTTTTAATTTAAACTTTATATTTGCAAGTTATTTTAGTTTCAACATATGAGGTAAACTATATGCTGCTGCTTTTATTGTGGCAATACATGTAATGTAAAATGGTATTCAATCTATGAATAAAGCACATAATCAGTACCTGAGGTGATCATTGTCATAGTAGTTTATGCTGTTGTTCAGAAACGAGAAATAGAAACCATTTCTAAAATAGAAAATTCAGGGGAGTGCTGTTAAGCTTCTTTTAACATGGAACAGATTCCTTTTTTTGTGTGTAGTTAGGACATGGTGTAGACTCGACAGTCGGGCATGCTCGCTCCTGTTGGTGTCATCAATCTGGCAACCTGCATTTGTTTGGAGTCATGTGTGCTCACCAAATTAGGGGGATTTGCTCCATCATTTAAAAGTATGGTATAGTATTTGCCCCTTAATAGTATTTACCATGCCCATCTGCACTGTTTGTACAATGTCCACAGATTAGAGATGTGCGGATCAGCTAAAATGACACCCGAATCCGCGGCTTCATACTAATCATCCACCCGCCGCCCGCCCGCACATATAGTTTTATCTGAAATATGTATCCGCAGTATACATACTGAGGCTCCGCAGCGCTGCAGTTGTGGAAATATGCAATTTTGTTTCTCCCAGAATGATAGCAGATTTTCCTCTGATGACTCTAAATGAAAATTTTGAACAGTAGGCTACTCTTCATCCATTATTTTGAGCGTCTCATCTTCCCATTCTGCAAAGCTTTTTTCTCTGTTTTTTTTCGCTGGTCCACTGCCATGTCCTGCTACATCCACCCGCAACCGACCCGCAATTAATCTTACATTTTTTTTATTACCCAACCTGCCTGACCGGTGGATTATCCGCAGTGCCCGCGGATATAACTGCCATGTTATAATCCAATGTAAATATTCCTCAAAAGTAATTCCACAATTCAGTTTGAAGTAATCACTCTTTGAGTTGTGATGTTTGCCATGCTGCTTCTTATATACTGAACTGTTTCTTCATGTTTTCTGTCATGTGATTGATCACATGACCTTTAGACTACCCATTTAATAACATGCACACATTAAATGAGGAAGAAAATGAAACAAAACATGTAGACTGAAAAAGTCAAATAAATTGAAAATATTAAAATATATTGAGAGATCTGTTTGCTCTCTGGAGAATCACTCTGTCTTTGCGCTCATAAGATCTGTCATGTAAATATTGAATCTGTTTTGACTATGACTTATTTATTGCATGTTATGCCCTTATGAGCCCCTATGACTCACTTTAACACTTATGACTTTTAGACCATGTGCCGTTTTTTCCTGTCACTATCCTAGCAAAAGTGCACTTGTGCAATACACTTCAGACAATGAGCTTGAATCGTTAAAATAGAATGTTACGGTGGTTTTATGTACCGTTATATGTTTATGTTGAACTTTGAGAACCCACAGAGCAGCCTTAAATTGGCTTGTCTTAATAAACAAGTTAGTTAAGCATTAGTTTAGGATGCATGAAGGTTACTAAAGTGTATTCAAGGGGTTTCCAAATGTGTTCCAATTGGGAAGTGGTAAAACTACCATGTGTGTGTGTAAAACATAATTAAAGCTCAGTGAGATGATAGAGAGAGAGAGACCAGACCAACAATAAAATTATCATATTGTTCTCTTGACATGATCATTTATGATAGTATTTAAAAAAATCATGCAAGGCAAAAACAAAGCAAGTCCTTTCTGGGTTAGTCTCAACTCATGATAAGTTTAACATTATTTTAATTATTACGCAACATTGTCACTCATTATTACATTACGATATAAATATGAATACTATATTCATACATACAATGGTGAGACACATCTAATTTGTACTGGGCTTTAAAGCTCATTATCATCTGCAGCAAAACTTGTTTACTTATGTCTGGATAGTTTTATACATTCTAAAGCCATTTGGGATGTTTACTGCTGCCACCTTTGCAGATAAAATGAACATTTAGATTTAGAATTAATAACGCAGTGATTACTTGTTCATTTTATCTCAAGCATTTCAAATGAACGTCTATTGATTCCACTTTCAATATAAACCATTGTGTTGTGCTAGAATTCTGTTAGTAATCCAGGTAAAAAAAGTTACCCATCTTCACCAAACCTCTAAAATATTTAATTCAAGTTAACTTGTATAGCATTTCACAGTAATTATCACTCCAAATCACTCCACATTACTGTCAAAATCAGAAAAGTTAAGGAGTTGTGTATGAGGTTGGCAGTATATAAACATAGTTACCACGCAGTTATATACTGTAGTATACATATTGTGTGCTGCCAAAGGAAATCATATTTACATGTAATAATAATACATGTTCAATGAAGTGTACTTGTGTATTACGTTTGTTGTCCTTGAAGTTCTCGGATGGTTGGCATCATTTCCTCAAGTCCTCGTAAGGTTGGCATCATCTCTTCACATTCCACGATCCAGAGGCCTCGAGATCATCCCAAAGTGTAAATAGAGAACAAAGAAAATTAGTTTGCTATTCATAGCTGCTGTTCATAATTTATTTGCACAAAAAATATTAATGTATTGTGAAAGAATGTTTTTTAAAGAGTTGACTATATCTGTGGGCGACGCGGTGGCGCAGTGGGTAGCATGTGCACCTACCTGTAGCAGCAAGTAGGTCACTGGTTCGAGCCTTGGGTGGGTCAGTTGGCATTTTTGTGTGGAGTTTGCATGTTCTCCCTGTGTTCGCGTGGATGCTCTGGTTTTCCCCCACAAGTCCAAAGACATGCGGTACAGGTGAATTGGGTATGCTAAAATTTAACGTAGTGTATATGTGTGAATGAGTGTGTACGGATGTTTCCCAGTTATGGGTTGTGGCTGGAAGGGCATCCGCTGTGTAAAATGTGCTGGATAACTTGGCGGTTCATTCTGCTGTGGCGACCCCAGATTAATAAAGGGACTAAGCTGAAAAGAAAATGAATCCTACAGTTATGTGATGCATTCTGTAAATGCTTTACTAAAAAAAGATAAACTGAGAAAATGTGTCTGAGCCTCTGACACGGGCCAGATATGAAAACCCTTGACGTCCTTTAGGGGACTTTGCTACTCTAAGTACTACCGTAAGCCATGTGTTTTGAGATCTTTCATCGTTGGTTAGATAAAGAGGATCTAGACTATTTAGACACTTATATGTAAGAAGCAATATTTTATAATCAATGAAACTTAACAGGCAGCTAGTGTAAGGAAGATACAGCTGGGATGATTTCATCATATTTTCTTGACCTGGTAAGAACTGGTTGTTGCATTTTGCACTAGCTGAAATTTATTAATAGCATATGCATTACAGCCAGCTGACAGACCATTACAGTAATCCAGTAGAGAGGTCATAAAAGCATGCTTTTCTGCATCTGAAAAGAAGTCTGTTTTTGTGACATGGGAGATATGCTTTTCAAAAGTTGCTGTCTAATATAACACTTAGATCTTTGACAGTAGAACAAATCCCTCTAATTGCAGGACGAGTTGTGAGATTTGCTGTGTACACTATTTTGGCCCAATTAGTAATACCTCTGCTTTGTCTGAATTTAATAGAAGTCATTTACATCTTTAATACACTCAGTTTACACAGTTCAGATCTGTCATCGAGTTTTGTTGAAATGGTATATACTTAATTATTATCTGCCTAGCAGTGAAAGCTGATTCTGTGTCTTCTAATAATGTCTCCCAGGGGCAGCATATTTATTGTGAATATCAAAGGGCATAATACAGATCCTTAAGGCACTCCATACTTCATTGACCTGACTTTTGAAAGTTGTCCATTTATATTTACAAACTGGTAGTGGCCTGTTAAATAAACCATCGTAAAGCCTGTCCACCTGCAAATTTTAAATGATCTATGAGAATAGCATAATCTATAGGGTCGAGTGCAACACCGAGTTCAAGTAAAACTAGCAAGACGCAACCTTGGTCAGCAACTAAGAGTAAATCCTTTGTTTTTTTCACTAGCAAAATAAAGCCACTAAATTTAATTTCTCAAATTTATTTTGCATGAAGAAACAACCTCCTCTTCATCTAAAACTCTGTGAATGTCTAGGTTTTCCCTTGTCAGTGTGGTGTTTTTCATCAATACTTAATCAGAGGGCAATATTTGTTTATGACTAAAGTAAAGGGTGTATTTTTTAATGCGAAAAGAACCTGTATAAGAGTAAAACTTTTTTTTAGCAAGAAAGTATTCATATAAGGTCAAGCAACAGATTCTTATTGTGTGTGTTAAAGAGTGCATATGCGTTTGACTACTTGTTGCAGTGTAAAAATGGTTTTATAGCTGGCAGGTCAAAATTGACGAGAAGGACAATTGTTTAACCCTAAATATTATTTTCAAACCAACAGGATAATGTGCCATGTCATAAAGGGTAAATCATCTCAGACTGGTTTCTTGAACATGACAATGAGTTTGCTTTACCTGAAAGGCCTCCACAGTCACCAGATCTTAATCCAATAGAGCACGTTTGGGGTGTGGTGGAATGCAAGATTCCCATCACACTGTAGATATGCAACTGACAAATTGGCAGCAACTGCGTGATGCTATCATGTCAATATGGACCAAAATCTCTGAGGAATATTTCCAGTACCTTGTTAAATCTACTCTTAATCAGGATTAAGGCAGTTCTGAAGGCAAAAGGTGGTCCAAACTTGTACTAGTAACATTGTTTACTTTCCAAAAAAAAAAAAGGTAAATGGGTACCTCCGTAAAGAACAGGAGGGATACTGAGCTGCATGTGGCTTGAAAGGCCACAGGTTACCAACCCCTGCCTTAACCTGCTAAAATTAGCAAAATTGGTAACATTAGCAAAGTGTTTTACTGTACAGGAGCACTTCTAGTATGACTACTAATGTTAGTTGGTTGTTGCCAATTAGCGCTCATGTTGACATTAAAGCCTTCAAACTCAGCATGCATTGTGTTTTCTGACTGTGTTCATTTCACACAACCTGAACTGAACGTCAGCTCATAGCGTACAGAGAAGATTGAACATTTTTGCCTCCATAGTGAGTTCTGCAATGAAATGACGAGTTCACAGCATGCAGTCTAGTTAAAACTGCCGTCTGGCCTCATAATATTCACTTAATAAGCCCTGTTAGAGTTTCCTTGTGACTGCTAAATGACTGCCACTGTAAAACATGCTATTACCGCTATAGACCCTGTCATTACATGCCTTCTAACCAGGTTTTAGTGTGAATAAAGGAACAAGGTAGTTCTGTGGAAGCGCAAACTGAGAGTCATAAATGAAATCATTGCTCAATGTTATTTTAGATGTTGAATAACACTTTTTTTTTTTAAGTTTAGCTGGAATAATCACTAGCACTACCTAAATTTACATTATTTTATCATAAATGAGTTAAATGTGGTGCAAATATCCAAACACTCTGACCTGAAAATGCAATGCTTCTGACAGGAAAAAAAGGAGTGGATATATTATATACTGGGATCTAATTTTATGGTAGACTGAGAACAAGACCCTACAGGAATGAGCTGTTCATTGGTCAAATGACAGCACCATGAATGCAGTGTTCAGTGTCAGGCCAACACTATAAACACTAACATTTTACATATTTAGTTTCAGGTCACTAGCTGGCCTCAGAGCAGGGGGAGGCAGGGGTAGTTTAGTTGTCAAATCTATGAAATTAATTTCCCTTCTCCCTCAGTGATTTCTGCATGTACGCTATATATTTTTACCATCAGGCAAATCACTGGTATTTGTGTAATGAAATTAGTTCTCTAATACCCTGTACATATGTAGGATGCAGATCTTAAGTCGCATGTCAAGCCATTTACATTTAATTTATTTGGCAGATGCTTTTATCCAAACTGATTTACAGTGCAAATGATAAATCCATTTCTTACTTTTTTTTTTCTTTGCCTGTGCCAGCAGAGATGGAGAACTAATTAACTAAGCTAATCTAGATTAAAATGGCTCATTTGAATTCTGCCGAAGGCATTCAGAATATGTGTGCTACCCAAATAATAAGTCTTTGAGAATGGGTTTCTCAAGCTAGGTGGCGCATTAGACCAGGGGCTCATCTCTTGTTTTCAAAATGAATCACAAACTGCTTGAGAAACTGTTCTACTATGATAATTGGTGATGAAAATAAATTATGTTCCATAAGATGTACTTGTGGTTACTAACTGTTTATTCAGTTAAACATGAATTTTGAACTGTAGGCCTACATAAGCTCCAAACAGGGATTTTTGATTACCTTAATATGACTAAAGTCATAACTGAACTAAACAGAATTGGAATTAAGACATGTGGAGTATGCATATATTAGTGGCATTATTGAAGTAAACACTGCAATCAAACTATTACTGTTATGTAGGAGTTTTCGCCATATTGTCCGTCAAGATCCACACACGCAGCTGTCATGCAGGACCGCATGCACACACACGCATGCACACACTTTTGAAATGCACATACATTTTTATTCGATAGAAAAGATGCACCTAAACTACGATTTAGTAAAAACACTTTTACTAAACAAATTACAGTGTGTGCATTAAAAAAAGGGTTCATTATGAGAGATCATATGATGATGAAAATGTGTGTAAATGGACAAACTAGCAGGCTGAGCACACTGGAGCACATCTTAAATGTTGTTTTGGTGATTTGGTTTTGCACATAAATTTAATTAACATATTTGGATGGAAATATAGCTATTGCCTACATTTCAGTCACACAAAGAACAAAGTCACGTACAAGAATGACTTCTCTTAAATTCAGTGACCTTTGACAGGGACATGTACTGTTACTAGATTAATGGGATTATTATTCTTTCAAAAAACTATTGTTTAGTTCTGCTTACATTCTAAATGTCATATCAACCTCTATCACATGATCAATAAAAAAGGCAGACACACAAGTGCACTTTTAAATCTATTAAAACTGATCAACGTGTATAAAAGTGGGAACGTGTGTAAAAATTTTATAAATGTCACACATAACATTACTTATTTTATTATACTTAAATATTTAAATATTTTAGATGTAAAATTAAGCATTAACTTGAGCAGCTGTTTTCCCACGCTAACTGTCTCTATTTCACTGATGCAGTGGTGTTTCTTTTTTAAATATATGCTCATATTTGCTATAACTTTGCATGAGCACATCAAGGTTAGCTGGAGAAAAAATACTGATCTCTTTTTATTTTTTAAGATGTTGCAATGGTGACTCGTAATATCTGCACTCCATTGATGTTAAAGACTGGATGGCCAACAATTATCTTCTCTTAAACTCAGACAAAACAGAATTATTACTTATTGGGCCTAAATCCTGCACACAGCAGATCTCACAACTCGACCTACAATTGGAGGGATACAAAGTTAGCGTTAGCTCTACTATAAAAGATCTGGGTGTCATATTAGACAGCAATTTAACTTTTGAAAATTATATATCCCATGTCACAAAAACTGAACTTAAATATCGTTAAGTTACGAAGTATGCTATCCATATCAGATACAGAAAAGCTAGTCTATGCTTTTATGACTTCTAGGCTAGACTACTGTAATGCACTGCTTGCTAGCTGCCCAGCATCCTCTATTAACAAACTTCAATTAGTACAAAATGCAGCTGCTAGAGTTTCTACCAGGTCTAGAAAATTTGATCACATCACCCCAATTTTATCCTCCTTACACTGGCTGCCTGTTAAGTTTCGTACTGAATTTAAAATATTGCTTCTTACATATAAAGCTTTAAATAATCTAGCTCCTGTTTATCTAACCAACGTTCTGTCTCGCTACAATCCAACTCGCTCTTTAAGATCTCAAAACTAGCAAAGTCAAGTAAAGGAGCTAGAGCCTTCTCATTTATAGCTCCTAAACTCTGGAATAGCCTTCCTGATAACGTCCGAGGCTCAGACACACTCTCCCAATTCAAAACTAGATTAAAGACCTATCTATTTAGTAAAGCATACACTCAGTGCAACACTTAGCAGGTTTCCACACAGGTTTCTGCATCTTGTTTATATACACTATGAACAGCAGCTACGGTATTTATTCTCTTTATTCTCCATTTCCACCTGGGGATACTCTTCCCGAGGCCCTCAGACTGTGCAGAATCACTGATTCGATCCAAGACCAACGACGAGATGATCCCAAGGTTTCCATATTCCGGACCAGGCCGTATCCTGAGTTTTTGCTTTTGACGCAATCTACATTGTAAAAGCACTATACAAATAAGGGTGAACTGAATTGAATACATTGATAATGCCTTTTTATAGTTGCAGTGTGCATGCTTAACTCTGAGTTGGTCTACTCAAAGTTGATTGACCTAATGCAGATCAGCTATTCTAAAACCGAAAACTCAAGAGTTTTTAATCTCTCGGTAAATCAACTCAGAGTTCAAGTTTAAACTCCGATTTGGTTGAACCTCCTTACTGAAACAGGCCCCAGGTGACACTACCGGGGTTTTTTTTCCCACCGCAGCCTCGCTTCCGCTTTTAAAATGGCTGCCGTGTGAAAACATGAGTTTGTGGTTTTGTTTTGTTTTGTTTTGTTTTGTTTTGTTTTGTTTTGTTTTTGTTTTGTTTTGTTTTGTTTTGTTTTGTTTTGTTTTGTTTTGTTTTGTTTTGACTATAGTGATTTATTTTATTTGTTTTATTTTGTTTTTGCTATAGTATGCTTTTTTTGTTTTGCTTTGATCTGTTTTGATAACTCTTGTCTTGTTGTGTCTTGGCCACATTGTTTTGTTCACAGTGTGTCATAGTTTTGTTTTGTTTTAGTCACACTGAGTATGTTTACATGGACAACAATAATTCAATTTTTAATGCAATTAAGACAATACTCTGATTAAGAGTCTACCATGTAAACAGCGATATTTGATGTAGAGTATGCCGATTTTAGTCGCATTATTGAAGTGCAGTACAGACATTTAAACACCTTAATCAAATTATTACCGTCATGTAGAACCTTTCACCGCGTTTTGCAACAAGATAGTCCACACACACACACACACACACACACACCCTTTCTTCCATTTAGCATGCGATTTCCATTAAAAAAAACCCATTTCCAGCAGTTCATAGTTGCATCCAATATCTCATTTGTCACAGGGGACATACATGAAATGTTCCTGAATGAAAGTGAAAGTGCCAAACTGCAGTTTGAGTGGACAAATTAAAAATGAAATGCCCGAAATGACATGAAACTCCGGAGGAAATGCGGATAGTGCGGTTACCTGATGACATTAATGGAATTATTTGCTGTAACATGTAAAACGGGATTATGAAAGGAACATTCAAAAAGCAACTCAAGTAAACACTTTAATCATATTATTGTCTTAATTAGATTAAGGAAAATAATTTGATTACTGATGTCCATGTAAACATAGTCATTGTTTTGTTTGGTCACATTTGTCTTGTTTAGGTTTTAGTCTTTGTTTTGCTTTTGTCACACGGATTCACTGCTTTTTTGTTTTGGTCACAGTTAGTCTAGTCACAATTTGCTTTATTTTGTTGTGGCTTCAGTGAGACTTTAATCTGGTGTTAGAAAATTCAATTTGTTTTGGTCACAGTGAGTATAAGAATTGTTTTTTTATTTATTTTTTTGACCAAAATGACCAAAACAATGAAGTATACATATCACAAATACATCGTTTTATGAATAAATAAAATGTTCATCCATGTTTAGTCTTTGCAACAAACATTTTACCCCAAATCTTTTTATGGATATAATTCTTTAATTCTAGCAAAATGTCAAAAAAAAGTATTTTATCATAAATGTATCAGTTATAGAAAACTTTATTAAATGATACAAATTAATCTAGAAGTATGAAATAAAATCTGGTGCATTTTCCAGTTCTGGAGTCCTTCATATTGAAGCTTTGGCTAGGTTAATACAAGTTTTTAGTCCACTCACCTGGTCAAAATGCTGTCAAAACTGTTTTTCCCTGTGTGGACCCGGGCCATGTTTCTGCTGCAAAACAAATGTCTGCCCACTGGACATGCACTTGTGTTGACTCATGCAAACAAATTCAAACACAAGGTCACAATGCCATGACAGAAAACATAGGGCACAATGTGCACACAGTTTCATGTTGTGAATTTCTGAAATTGTACCATGCAGATTATCCTGTCAAGGACTGAATGTCTACAAGCCATAGACACACACATATAAGCTAGGCTGTGTTTAAACAATGAAAACACCCACTCCTGGCTAAATCAGGGCCAATGCCGCCTTTTAGATTATCATTGTTACTGGTTGTAAAAGAGATTACATAATCAAATGTAAACAACACCTTGTAAAGAACATTAGTTAATTCCATATCCATATAATAACATTAGTAAACACAAACCCTTTTATAATCTGTGCTTCTAATGCTACTGTTCAAATGTGCAGGCAAAGAACAGAAAGATCTGTGCAGATGCCCAGAAAAAGAGCGTGGGATTGAGAAAAGAAGAGATTTATAGATGGGGACAGTTGGATGGATATTTTCCTGTAGCAATATTAGTGTGAAACAGAAAATCCAGAGGGTCTGAAGGGATGGTTCAGACTGATAGCTCTGCTTTTGTGAGTTCCACTGTAAGAACAACTGCTTATCCTAAAGCTTGACTTCACAATTTGGATTATGTTAGCTTGGTCAGATGAAGATTCATTTTCTGTTTGGAGTTAGAGAAACCAAATCTAGGTCAAAAAGACAAGTCTTCAATCAGGTCTGAAGTTAAAGTGCTTTGGATTTCAGAGGAAATAATAATAATAATTATTATTATTATAGAAATATAGTACTTATATATAATCAGTGAAAACGTGTAGAATATAACACATTATACTATGACAGCAAGTATAAAATATACATAGTAAAAATAGTCAAGTAAATAGTTACCTATACTAGTACAATTACTAATAACAACAATTATAATTACTATAATTCAATTACAACTGTTTGAAATGGTCAAAACACATATTCTGTGTAACATTAAATTACAAAATATCTGATCATATGGATACCAGATATAAATGATCATTGAGTGATTTTTTGTACTTTAGACTAATATAATATAATATAATATAATATAATGTAATATAATATAATATAGGGGTGATGCGGTGGCGCAGTGGATAGCACTGTCGCCTCATAGCAAGAAGGTTGCTGATTCGAGCCTCGGCTGGGTCAGTTGGCATTTCTGTGTGTGAGTTTGCATGTTCCCCCGTGCTCGCGTGGGTTTCCTCCAGGTGCTCTGGTTTCCCCCACAAGTCCAAAGACATCCGGTACAAGTGAATTGGGTAAGCTAAAATTGTCCATAGTGTATGAGTGTAAATGAGTGTGTATGGATGTTTCCCAGTGATTGGTTGCAGCTGGAAGTGTGTCGCTGCGTAAAACATATGCTGGTTAAGTTGGCGGTCCATTCCGCTGTGGCGACCCCATATTAATAAAGGGACTAAGCTTAAAAGAAAATGAATGAATGAATGAATGAATACTGATCTGAAGTAAACTAAACTGAAATTTAACCGTGACACTCATACTAAACTGAACTGAAGCAGTTTTAATTGATCTATACCTACATCAGCATTCTACACTA
The DNA here is from genome assembly GCF_903798145.1 of Danio aesculapii. Taxonomy (NCBI): domain Eukaryota; kingdom Metazoa; phylum Chordata; class Actinopteri; order Cypriniformes; family Danionidae; genus Danio; species Danio aesculapii. Next base: position 35,256,670 of record NC_079449.1, on the reverse strand, counting down.
CTCTTATCCCTGCCTGAATTGCTTGAATGTTGCACATTTTGAAATATTCTGGCTCTTTATTCTTCATTTTTCTTTTATTTTAAGCTGCTTTGACACAATCTACATTGTAAAAAGCGCTAAATAAAGATGGATTGAATTGAATAGATATTTGATGCTAGTTTATCAGCATATAACTATTTTGTTTTCTGTTGCTCGTTGGATTTGGAAATTTATTCTATTCGAAATTTTATCAATATTCCAGTCTAGTTCACCTCTTTGCATGGAAACATAGCTATTGTTAGTCCTTGTTAACTCACATACTGTAGCACTAGCTAATGTTAACAAGGGCAACTTTGTATTTTATTAAAGTATTAGTAAATGATAAACTATGATTAATGAATTCATTCACCTTCATCCGATTTTCCGGGGCTGGGTCACGGGGGCAGCAGTCTTAGTAGAGAAATCCCAGACTTCCCTCTCCCCAGACATTTCCTCCAGCTCCTCTGGGGGGATCCTGAGGCGCTCCCAGGCTAGCCGAGTGACATAGTCCCTCCAGCGTGTCCTGGGTCTTCCCTGAGGCCTCCTCCCAGTGTCCAGGAGGCATCCGAAACAGATGGCCGAGCCACGTCAGCTGACCCCGAGCTCCCCCCGGGTGACAGAGCTCCTCACCCTATATATAAGGGTGCGCCCTGCCACCCTGCAAAGGAAACTCATTTCGGCCATTTGTGTTCGAGATCTTGCCCTTTCGGTCATGAACCAAAGCTCATGACCACAGGTGAGAGTAGGAACATAGATTGATCGGTAAATCAAGAGCTTAGCTATTCGGCTCAGCTCCTTCCTTCCACAACGCATTACTGCTGCCACTGCTAATTTCACGTTCCATCCTTCCCTCACTCATGAACAAAACCCCAAGATACTTGAACTCCTCCACCTCAGGTAAGGACTTTCCTTAAACCTGGAGATAGCAAACCACCTTTTTCCAATGGAGCACCATGGCCTCGGACTTGGAGGTGCTGGCTCTCATCCCAGCATGCTGGAAGTCCATGTTTGATGAAGCCAACAGAACATCGTCTGCGAATAACAAAGATATTCGGTTCATGCCAGACATTAATTTTTTTTTTTTGATCGGTATAAATTACATACATTAACAAATGAAATCTTATTTTAAAGTGTGACTGCAAAATCATTTCTGATTGCATGGAAGCTAATAACAAAATGGTATTTATGAAAATGAATACTTTAAATGCTAATTGCAAATACTGTCCATTGACATGCAATAGAAAACAGCAAAGTGCCGTTTTAACATATGGAAGAAAATGACTATAGAGACTGGTTATTAATATTTTTTAAGGCGAAGAGTCAATTACACTTAAATATGACATAATATGGCAGAAATTGTCAAACGGCACACAGCATACAGTAGCTGCAGACAAACAGCTTGGTGGAAAAAATGTCCTCACCCTGTCAGAAATTGTATTATATAACAGTTTTTTTTTTTTTTTAGTGTTTTGTTTCACTCGTGGGCCATGGCATGATGATTTTCAAGTCAGCCGCACCAACTCAACCAGCTGTCAATTAAACTTAATGGCTGTGGTTTTTTGACAGCAAATTATATGGTTTTGAGTCGGACTCAGTTAAAAAATTTTCATCAGATCTGACTGACTTCCATAATGCTGAGCTCAGAGAAGACAGTGTTCTTCAATTCTTTCTAAAGTCCCCGAGTGGTTTTTGTGCGCTTCATGGGTGGGAATGGCACGAACCAACTATTATCAATGATAATAATTTACTAGATGGATTTACTAGAATATATATTCGAACAGACTGTGAGATTGTGAAAGAAATAAAGAGCATTGCAGCGTTAAATCAGTGATTCCCTTGAAACTCTCCATCAGAGTGGTTTGGTATATTATAGAGTTTGCTTTATTGTTCAAACAATTTTACTGACATTATCAGAAATGGGTCTTTCTTAACCCTGAAGCTTCCCTGAGGTCATTTTTGGGCAAAATCTTTTTGTTTTGGATTAAAAAAAAAATAGTTCTTTAATCTAAACAGTTTGCCACACAACACAAAAGGAGGACTTGATTCTCCGCTGGAGATTACTTCCTGTATTTCTGCCAAACTACAAATCCCAGAAGTCATTACACCAATCACCCCTGCCACAGCTGACAGTCATTTGGACACACACAGCTGAAGCCCATCTTCATTGATTACCTGGACTATATACATTCACCAGCCACTTTATTAGGTACACCTTAGCAGAATCGTGTTGGACCCTCATTTGCCTTCAGAACTACCTTAATCCTTTGTGGCATAGTTTCGACAAGACACTGGAAATATCCCTCAGAGATTTTGCTCCATATTGACATGATAGCATCACGCAGTTGCTGCAGATTTGTCGGCTGCACATCCATGATGTGAATCTCTTGTTCCACTATATCCCAAAGGTGCTCTATTGGATTGAGCTCTGGTGACAGTGGAGGCCATTTGAGTACAGTGAACTCATTGTCATGTTCAAGAAACCAGTCTGAGATGATTCATGCTTTATGACATGGCGTGTTATTCTGCTGAAAGTATCCATCAGAAGATTGGTACACTGTGGTTGGACATGGTCAGCAACAATACTCAGCTAGGCTGTAGCGTTGCTGCTCAATTGGTACTAATTGGCCCAAAGTGTGCCAAGACAATATCCCCACACCATTACAGCACCACCACCAACCTGAACCATTGATACAAGGCAGGATAGATGCAGTCATACTTTTCTGAGTATAGATTGCCTGTTGCATTTGTTTTCCTTGTTTCTTGTTTTCCTGTGTTTTTGACCTTTGGACTGTTTATTGCTTTTTTTATTCTTTGCTGCCTGTCCCAATCATTTGCCTGTTTTTGGATTATGGTTCTAAATTGTCTTTTTTACTGTATATGCTGGTTTTCGACTCCTGTTTGCCAGACCATTTTAAAATAAAGCTTCATTTGGAGCTACCCCTGCACGCCTATCCATTCACAACAGTTAAGTGGTTGAAAAGTAAAACAAACTCCTTAAGATTTCCTTAAAGTGGTGGGCTGTTTGTTAGGGGGCCTTCCATAACTTGCTCAGTCCACATAAAGGGCAGATCGGTACATCCCTCTTCAAATCCAGCTCCATTTTTTGTCCCATAGGAAATGAATGGGGAATATTAAAATCAAAAGCATTTTTATCTATATAAATAATATAAATGAATAAATATATATAATAATACAAAAATATATATATAAAAAAACGCGTACATTGATAGATTTTGTATTTTCAAAGACTGTGATATGACGAAAAAAAAAGGGTTTACTTGAGATCTTAGTGCCCAAAAATGTCCACAAGGGAATGATGAGGGCAGCAGTATATTCCAACAAGAAATGCTAACTCTAATATTATTCATGTTTGTCTTGCATAGGAAATAATGATTTTAAAATAATCTTGCCTTTCCCGAAATGCACATACACATACATTGGTCGACTGTAATGGTATTGACCAGAGGACAGCTACTGGATACCTAGAGATAATGTACTCGACCCTTCACTTCTGAGTGAATTCCATCAAGCTCATTCAAACCATCCAACCCCTAGAGGTAGAGGTAGCTCCTGGTGTCATTTAAGGAACATTATTTGTTTTATTTCGGCTAGAATAAAAGCAGATTAAATTTTTTTATAAGCCATTTTAAGGACAAAATTATTAGCCCCTTTAAGCGATATATTTTTTCTATAGTCTACAAAACAAACCATCGTTATACAATAACTTGCCTAATTACCTTATCCTGCCTAGTTAACCTAATTAACCTAGTTAAGCATTTAAATGTTACTTTAAGCTGTATAGAAGTGTCTTGAAAAATATCTAGTAAAATATTATTTACTGTCATCATGGCAAAGGTAAAAGACATTTTAGTTATTAGAGTTATTAGAAATGAGTTATTAAAACTATTATTTTATAATATATATATATATATATATATATATATATATATATATATATATATATATATATATATATATATATATATATATATATATATATATAATACATAATTAAAAAACAACCTCTGTATGTAATTAAAGTAAAACCTGATAATACAGATTTATTGCTAATCTAGTTGTGTATTTACTTATTACCCACACTGTGGTACCTAATCTGCACTTGTTTTTGCAAATTCCCCACCACCCCCGATAGCTATATACAGACGAAACTGTGAGGGTGGTACATTTGGCACCTTATTTGTTCAAATTTATCATGTGGATACTTTCATTTTTCTGTTCTTCATACTCTCCCCTTTCTTTCTGTGATTAAAAAAAACAATAAAATAATTATCTTTTTAACTATTCTAGACTCCAAATTAAAAGTGCTCTTAATGGAAGAATATAGTCTACCCATTTACTTCGTGCCTCATTAAATTTCTCAGGCTGTAACTGAAGATTAATTTTTTAGCCTCTCCATTTTGTAGATTTCCTTAAATATTTTACAGTTACTAATTTGGGCTATGTCAAAGTGTACCCAGTTTTGGTTACATATGTTTTACTACTTATAAACAAAATTATATATATTTTTTTATCAGAATTTTCTTTAAACATAAGATTTGTGAGACCTAAATATAGAGTTGACAGCGTAAATTCAATTCATGTTTATAGCCCTTTCGCAATAATTATTATTTCAAAGCAGTTTTACAAAAAGTGCACATTAATGTATTACAATCAATATCAGAAAAAGTTAAGATTATGAGTTACCATAACTTGATTGGTTACTAATACCTAATATTATAACTAAAAATAACTATATGCTTTACTAAAAAAAAAAGATCTTTAATCTAATCTTGAACTGAGTTTTAAGATCTTAAAGAGCGGGTTGGATTGTATACATACCTCAATTGGTATATGGAACATGTTCTTGACTTTCTAGCCAATATACCAGATTTCCCTTTCTTTTTTTTCTTTTTTTCTTTTATTTTCTACAATATATGTCGAGCCACACAATTTCCAGAATTTTACTAGCAGGTCCAAGACACTGTAGTTAATTTTTGTAGGTGAGGATCGCAAAATAATGTGAGCTCTGACATATTATACACACACAATCTTCGTACAGTGGAGAAAAAAAAAAAAGATTAAACTGAAGAGGTTCCTGCTGTGAGTCTAAGAAAATACTGAAGTTCACCTTTGAATGAATCTGTTTGACAGCACAGAAGCATCAGACGTGTCAATAGTTGTGCAAATATTGTAGTGCTTGCAGTTTTCTGAATATTTTTAGATGACTGTAATATATTATGTGCTGTATCTTTCAAACATGTAGTTACAGCATCTAACATGTTTAATATTGATTGGTTGTGACAGTTTAAAGGGATAGTTCATCTAAAAATAAATATACCTCATCATTTACTCACTCGCATGTGATTTCAAACCTTTTATGAACCATAGTAAGAAAAAAAAACAACTATGGTACCCAATGGGTGGCAGATTTCAGCATTCTTCAAAATATCTTTTTTTTGTGTTCAACAGAAGGAAGAAACACAAATATGTTTTGAACAAGTGAAGGGTGAGTAAATTAACTTTTCTTTTTTCATTATTTTTGTCCCTTTAACTTTGAAGAACTGATTACTTGCCATGTTTTACAAACAATTTCTAAACCATAATGTCAAATATTTTCGTAAAATACTGTAGTATAAAAATGGGTCCTACTAAATATTAAGTGGCCTTAACTAATATGTACAGTACTTATACTGAAATTAGTCATTTGTTACAATCTACTTCTTGTGTAAATACATGTTTGCAAATTGTATTTATGCTTGATTAAATACCTGCAGTTTCCCAGTGATGGGTTGCGGCTGAAAGGGCATCTGATGCGAAAACATATGCTGGATAAGTTGGTGGTTCATTCCACTGTGGCGACCCCAATTTAATAAAGGGACTAAGCCGAAAAAAAATAATGAATGAATAAATACCTGCATGTAATTACATCTGCAATTAATTTCTGTAATTACATCTTTAATTACACTGTTGACCATCTCTTACACATTTTCTGACCCTTAAACCTACCCATACCACCAAACCTGTCCCTCACCCTACCTGCATTCTACCTCAAGAGCACCAGACATGTTCTGCTATACATTATGACCACATTGCGTACACTGTGTTTTTATTTTGATGTAAGAACAAAATAGTTAAGGTCACTTAAGATAAAGTGGGACAATGGCATCTAGGTATTTTGAGGTTTAATTGTATGTTACATATCGTTTTTGAACTATCCTTTTAAATATTGCTTCATCCACTATTGGGTTTTGAGAATGAGACATATTTTGTTGCTGGAAATGTAAAAATGTGTCTCCTTTTGGGTTTTTATTTCTGCCCTCAACAGTTGCATGCTTTTTCAGTTCCATTCCATTGTTTTCCTCCTCCATTTCTCAATCTCTCTATCACCTCTGCTTTTTTTCCAAGGACATTCACACAGTCAGTAGGCGATCTTGCCGTCCAGCCTTTCTATGCTTATCTCTTTTTTTTTCTCTCTCTCTCAGCCTGCCAAGGTCTGTCTTTGTTCATGTTGTCTTAAAGCTTGGGCTGTTATTGTGTGATTGTATTCAATGAGCATTCGGTATGAGACTCACCATGAAACACACTGCAGCACTGAAGCCTCACACAGCTATACAAAGGATCCTAGTGCTCTTCTTCTGTATGCACTGCTCTCTATTAAGACATCACAGTGAAATACAGCACAGCAGCAAAATCATACCGGTACCAGAGTATGAATGACAGGAAGAAAAGTCTATTATATCTCATATACTGTATATTCTCACATTTATTACATATATATACAATTTTATTTCTGATAATTATCATATTATACAGTGCTCAGCATATATGTGTAGATCCCTCACAAATCTATCTTTTAAACTCATATTTTCTATAGTTTGCTTTACAATATTATATTTGTGCATATACATTAGCTTACTCAGTAGTGAAGCCCAAGCTGGAGCTAATCTAACAAATTAGAGTCTAAATTTAAATGTTTAGAAAAAAATAATAAATAAAATATTTTAAGTAGGATAAGTCAAGAAAAACTAACTATAAATAAAATTTGTTTTATTATTATTTGCTTATTACATACTTTCTATTTATAAAGATGTTTGGTGACCACACTATTATTTTAATGGATATAATGGTTTAATGAAACTGTTTCGTTCACATGCATCAAAAAAATATTATCTACACTCACCGGCCACCGGCCACATTAGGTACACCTTACTAGTACCCAGTTGGACCCCCTTTTGCCTTTAGAACTGTCTTAATCCTTTGTGGCATATATTCAATAAGGTATTGGAAATATTCCTCAGAAATTTTGGTTTATATTGACATGATAGCATCAAGCAGTTGCTGCAGATTTGTCACCTGCACATCCATGATGTGAATATCCCATTCCACCACATTCCAAAGGTGCTGTATTGCATTGAAATCAGGTGACTGTGGAGGTTATTTAAGTAGAGTGAACTCATTGTCATGTTCAAGAAACCAGTCTGAGATTATTCGTGCTTTATGACATGGCATGTTATCCTGCTGGAAGTAGCCATCAGAAGATAGGTACACTGTGATCATAAAGGGATGCACATGGTCAGCAACAATACCTAAGTAGGCTGTGGCATTGACACGATGCTCAGTTGGGACTAATGGGCCCAAAGTGTGCCAAAAATATCCCCCACACCCTTACACCACCACCACCACCACCAGCCTGAATCGTTGATACAAGGCGGGACTGATCCATGCTTTTATGTTGTTGATGCCAAATTCTGACCCCACCATCCGAATGTGGCAGCAGAATTCAAGACTCATCAGACCAAACAACATTTTTTTCCAATCTTCTATTGTCCAATTTTTGTAAGCCTGTGCGAATTGTAGCCTCAGTTTCCTATTTTTACCTGACAGGAGTGGCACCCAGTGTTGTCTTCTGCTGCACATCCTCCTCAAGGTTGGATGTTTTGTGCATTCAGAAATGCTCTTTTCAGCATACCTCAGTTGTAACGAGTGGTTATTTGAGTTACTGTTGCCTTTCTATCAGCTCAAACCAGTCTGGTCATTCTCCTCTGACTTCTGGCATCAACAAGGCATTTTTGCCCACAGAACTGTCACTCACGGGATATTTTCTCTTTTTAGGACCATTCTCTGTAAGCCCTAAAGATTATTGTGATCCAGTCCATGGACCAGTCCATCTGGCACTACCAACCATGCCACGTTCAAAGTCCCTTAAGTCACTTTTCTTCCCCATTTTGATGCTCGATTTGAACTGCTGCAGATCATCTTGACCATGTCTACATGCCTAAATGCATTGAGTTGCTGCCACATGATTGGCTGATTAGAAATTTGTGTTAATGAGCAGTTCATTTAAATTCAATTCATCTCTATTTCTATAGCGCTTTTACAATGTAGATTGTGTCAAAACAGCTTCACATAGAAGATTATTGTAAATTGAAACAGTGTCACATCAGTTTTCAGTGTTAAAGTTCAGTTAGACAGGTGAACCTAATAAAGTGGCCGGTGAGTGTATATTTACAGAGGAATGGATAAAAATATTAATTTACTCATTTATGCTGAACACTGTATTTGAGCACTTATTTTAATTTTATTCTATTCATGTATTTGATATATTAATGAGTTGTTTTCTTATACCACAGCATGGCACAGATGCAAATATATTGATTCCTCAGAACGTTAAGAGAGTGACTTGAGAGCAAGCCATGCAGCTGTGCCATTTCTTTTAGATAATGGATAATAAATAAACATTTTGATTGGTTTTTGTTATTGTCCGTTATTAATGGATTTGGCAGGTCTATGACTCCTATTTGCATTTACTGTAGGTACGCGTTAAATAATAGTGCTCCATCATATGCAGCTTCCAAAACTATGCCTCGAGGTAAAATGATTATGTTTCAGGAATGATGTAGAACTCCGGGCATGAGACTGCTCCATTTTATTCTTTAGAGCTGATTATTTATAGGGTATTTAACATGATGAAGGGCTCTGATGAAAGTCTTTGCGTCTGGGTTAAAGACAGACAGATGGATGGATGGATGGATGGACTAACATACAGAAGATATATGGATAGACAAACATACAGACTGACTAGATTGATGTTTGGATAGATGGATTAATAAATTCAGTGTTTAGCTGCACAATTAACTGTTAAAAGATATCGAATCACAATTTGTGATCATGTTATTTATACAAGTTTATTGTTCCTTTGATGATCTCAGTAGTGTATCAAGGACTATAGACAGGGACAGTTTGCTCGTTTTACTATGAATGGGGAAAAGTGCAATGCTCAGTATGGCAAACGCAGTAATTGCCATAGAAACAGCTGTAAAGGAGATTGGTGATATTCCAATCTTTGTGCATACGCAGTAGCTGGAGAAAATTGAAAATAACAATTTCAGTTGTAACTAGGGCTTAAGCAACAACAATTAGACAGATCACTTCAAATGTTGTTGCTTCTTCGAAGTATGTAATAATTTAATTGCAAGATCAATGAGAAGTTTTTGGCATTTTAGCATTTGATTGAATGGGATTTTGTTGTTGGATGAACTGCCCAGTGGCATGGCAAATATCACCGCCAAGTAAATAGACTTCACTTGAAAGAGATTTTGAGTTTATTCAAATCTGCGTTGGACTCAGTGAAAAATTCAGTCTTTACTCTTTTCAGACTGATGTAATTTCTTAGTGGCAAACAATCAAACAGTCACAGAATTAGGCTTACTTGGATAATAATTTATAGTTCAGATAGGGGTGTAACGATTCACAAAAATCACGGTTCGGTTCAATACAACACAGTGTTGTCACGGTTTGGTATGTTTTCAATACAGCAAAAAAAGAAAAAAGCCAGGGGATTTCTCTGATTTAAATTTTTTTTATGTATTAAAACTAAAATCATAAAAGTATGTTCTTTTTTTTTTTACTTTAAACAATGATAGCTATACTTCTGGGGTTTCTGCTTAGCAGCAAATAAAGCAAATCCTTCTTTATACTCAAAACCAAAAAGCTGCTTATAAAAAAAACTATGTAATATTGTAGTAGTTAAACAAATAAAAATAAAATAACAATTTAGTTTTTATATGGAACTCAGTTTCTTTTTTTTTTTTCAGACAGCACAGATCTGCTTGATTTGACTGTCACCTGCCATTTTAGTGGATCTGAAAGCAGGAATTATCTGACTGAATTAGGCTTATGAAGGAATAATGTAACGGGGCTCTATTACATTTAACATTTTCTTGAAACCCGAAATTTTCACTAACGATTAAGTCTCATATCCACAGCTATAAATGTACCAATCGCCTCTGTGATTTGTTTTGCCCTGTTTGAATCTGTAGGAATTGCCTGTCTGAATGCTGCAATAGTATCTTGATGCAGCCTTTATGATGCAAGCTGAGACTGTATCACTCAGCGATGCAATATCAGACACAATGCAGTCAAATGGAGTGAGTGATGTCACTGTGAGGGGTAGGTTTAGGGGTGGGTTTAGGTGAACCTATTTAAAAGCATTGGATGCAGCTCAGATTGCACTGCACCAGGTCTGCATCCAATGCTGCGGGCATACTTGCGGAGTATGCGTGTTTCCAGTTTTCATCTAATTCCAGTTACTGATTCCAAGATGTCAGTGTAAATGAGTTAAAATGCTCAAATATTACCGCTAAAAATTTTTTTTCCATCACTCTTGCCATCACCCTCATATGTTACAGGGAAACCAAAGTGCTCCCAAACGCCAGAAGCACTATTGGCTATAGACCTTTTTCTTAGAACGCAAAATTACCCATAATGCTTTGCGTGTATGCGCAAGGACAATGCTAAGAACTTCCGGTCGGCATCTGATGCGTATAAACAGTCACATTTGGACAGCTTTAAAATGATAGTTTTAATTTATTTTATTCGATTTTAGCATCATTGAACTAATACTGTTGTCGATCAGCGCCACTGATCATTTAAAAAATGTGATCTGATGGGATGGAAAACAACTACTGTGAAGCATTTTCCCCTTGTTGTCAGGCGGCATCTTGTGCCGTTTAAATGAAGCCTCGTCATCGCTAAAGTCAACAGTTTCTCTTTCTTTCAAATATATAACCAACCCAAACAAATGTAATTCACCAAAATGTTTGACACACACACACACGTAGCGTACTGTACTGTCCCACTGACACACTGATTTAATAAATGTGACAAAGTGAAAATAAAGTGACATTTTGAAATGACAGAAAAACAAACCATGGTGAATACAATACACTAAATGAAACATAAACGGCTCGCGATTAGTATGAACAGCAAATCAGCCAGCAGAGTATCAGTAACAGACTTTTATTGGTCAATTTTGTAAATTGCATGACTTACATAAAGTTACCTGTTAAGTTTCATGCCAGTAATTTGGTCGTCACAGTCTTGTTTTGCAACCACTAACCCTTGTGACGTCATGTGTGATGTAGGTTGGTAATTCCTCTATATCACTGTCAACATCTCAAAAACTGTTTTGGTGTTTTGTGACCCTTTAAGCTCATTTTGACTAAGTACTGTAGTTTAAAAAACAGTAAACATAATTTTGAGTGTCGAAAAAAAAAAAAATCTAATTTTGAGAATGAATTTTATGAATGATACTATCAAACAGCTTTTCAAATAGACAGATTGTCTAATATTTGGATCCCCTTAAGTTCAGTTTAAAATTCAACTCAAATCTGTGTGCAAGGCTCGAGTTTCCAGCTTTAAATGTTTGCCAATTTTCCACAATGGGAAAATTTATAGGACCCACCACATGTTAAAAAATGGGGATTCACCGAAAGTAGTAATTAAGTCAATCAATTGCAAATTGAACAGCTGTTGAGTCATAATTAGCTTTTTCACTGAGTACTTATCCACCAAAAAAAGCTAATAGGACAGAATTGGTCACCACAGACTCCGGCTGGCTCCTTTGGGACCGATTTATAACCTTTTTCTCACCGCCAACGATAGTCTGCATCAGATCAAACTAAATTAATGTCATTAAACTCAATTAATGGAGGTGAGGAGTGATCCTGCACAGGGCGCCCTTGTTATCCCTGGAATCAGACTAATGCTGGAGATTCTCCTCATCACTGACGCGGCGGTGGGTCAGGCATGTATTGACTCGCACATTATAAATTTTGCTTATGTCCCACTGACGTCTGAGAATCAAACAGAAGGTCCGTGCTCTCGTTCACACTCCCCCTGCCAAACCAATTTGTGTTCGGCTGAAGTCAAACGCGCATGGCTACAGGCTATGATAATATTTGGTCTGATGATTTATGAGCTGTGGTTTAGTGCATGTGCATGAGTGACTCAGATATTGAGTTTATGCATTTTTAATTCCCAAAAGCACTTGACACGTACATTAAAGCTTTGATGGGCTGTCGGTGAAAAGTCAACGCAAATGACCTGCGTACTGGTCAACATGTTAATGGAGGAGTGTGTTACTATGTTGATTAGTAATGGATATAATGTTAATGTGCAATCATAGCTGAAGTAATAAAATCTGATTTGTGCCTTAAAATTATATACTATATTTTACCTGACATGAGATGATTTGATTTGACCTTTCTAATAATGACCTTTCAATAAATTGAGGTCAATACTTGAAGACAGAAAACACTATAGCACACATAACATTCACAAATTAGCTAACTGACGAATGACAGTATAAAAAGTGACAACATTATAGCATTGATAAAATGAAAATGAATATTTAATTATATATATATATATATATATATATATATATATATATATATGATAAATTTTTGATCAATTAATATTTTTTATGCATTTAAATAAAACATTGTTTTATTAAACATTTACATCAATTAAAAGATAAATTTGGCCTTTTAAAATAGAAAGATAATAAAACATATATATATAAAAATGAATGGCGAAAAAAAAATATTTATATATAGTTGAAGTCAGAATTATTAATAATATTTTACTTGATTTTTTTTAAAACAGTTCTATACAGCTAAAAATGACATTTAAAGGCTTAACTACGTGTATTTTGTTAACAAGGCAGGTTAGGGTAATTAGGCAAGTTATTGTATAACAATGGTTTGTTCTGTAGACTAAATATTATCAGAAAAAATATTATCAGACATACTGTGAAAAGTTCCTTGCTCTGTTAAACATCATTTGAGAAATATTTTAAAAAGAAAGAAAGGGGGGCTAATAAATCTGACTTCAACTGTATATAATTTTTAATTTACTTATTTTTAAGATAGATATATTGATTGATTGATTGATTTTATTTATTTATTTATTTAAATTTTATTCATTATTTTTTCTCTAACAAATTAATTTGCACTAATACTGTACTAATATTTGAGCAGTGATTTTAGTTTTTTGTTTGTTTGTTTGTTTGGTTATTTTCAGTTTGGGCTTTGATACTGACTAATCTAATGTATACACACAAGGATTGAGTCGATCTCCGATGGCCGATAGATCTTCCGCCCCACCCCCGCTCGTGAAAAATACACACTTAGGCCCTGTTTACACTAATACATCTTAGTTTTAAAATGGCATTTTAGAATGAAAATGATCCACGTCCACACTGCCATTTCACCAAGCATTTCAAAAAACCTTCCTTCCACTATACCGCTAAAAAACGCACATCATGTGACCACAAACACACACACACACTGTCATGCGTTGCAGAGTACGTGCACATCTGAGCTCCAGCTGTCAGTGGGTGCTTTGAGCACAAAACCCCAGAGAGCAATTTATCGTCAGACAGTTTATCAAGGATCTGCTGCTGGATTGCGTCTCACTATAGTTGTTAAACATGAAAATTTAATTTATTTTGTCTCTATCTAACGACTTCACGCTTGTACTTATTTGTAGCGAAAACCTCAGATACTGTTGGTTGGTTCCTGTTGGTTATGCACCTTATTTAACAACTAAGTTTGTCAACGCCATTATAACGACATAGATCACTCTGCCTATTCATGCCAGAGTCTCGCAGAAAAAGTAATTGACAGGTGGTAATTTGTGTGTAACTTATCTTTTTTTATTTATGATTTATTTTATCATCTTTTTTTATTTATTATTTATGATGATTATTTATGATGGGTAAAAGAAAAACCATACGGGTCAGGTAGTTGAACCAGTAGGCTACACATAATTAATTTGTTTTTAATGAATTAATTATTCACAAATAATTAATTCACCATCACCTACGACGACGATGTCATTATGATGTTTCACATCAGACATAATACGATGCCAAATTGGTCGACATGGCCCAACTCTAATACACACTCAGGGCTTAATTTGTGCCGGAACACGTCGTATCCGGATCCGGCACCTCTGAAACCTGATCAGCCACCTCATTTTACTGATCCCCCTCCTCAACCGCCCTTCTCCCCCATCAGCTGTTCACTTTCACTTTCTTTCGCGACTCCCCAACCCTCTTCACTTTCTTCCTCTCCATCCTCTGGTAACATGCCAGATCCGTTTTCCCGATCTGTTCCGGGACCTCGCAATTTACACACCTATACATTGAAAAGCATCCTATACAAAATAACAGTGGAAAAAAGAGATTCCATTGAGGGCTTATACTGTATGGTCATCATTTGTTAAATATATTTTCAATGTACATGGCAAGGCAGCTTACAGATAATCGCATACAGATGTGGCTTCTGAGAATGCGCAAGTGAATAAATGTGACCACACGCAATGCTGCAGTGTGATGCGCTACACCGCAGAACGGTCTAACACAAGAAAGACATGACCAGCAGGGGGCAGTTATGTAACATTGTGAACATAATGAACTGATATACTTTAGCGCACACACGGAGAAGCAAAGGACATTTAATAGGCTAATCATTATTGTCTTAACATGAGTTTTTCTGATGGTTTGTTTGCTGAAAACTAAATTTTCTAAATGTTGTAGATCAACTGTAACTTTATTTTTCATAATTTCGTTCCAGTTGAGTTTTTTTGCTTTTTCAAGACGTCAATGTTGTACTTCAAATTACTGTTATGTTTTTTAAAAACTGTCTAAAATATTAACTGCCCAGTTTCAGTGCATTTCATGTTTTTTAATTTAGTTTAGTTTTTTAAAGACATCATGTTAACAGTGTTTGATAAATAACCTAAAAAACAAATGCATAATAAATTTGTTAAATATCGGGAATTTTAACATTGTTATTGTAAAATGTGTTTATTTATGGGTTTTTTTTAATATATAATCCTGTATTGTTCTTGTATAGTACAGCAACTTATCAATGAACATAACTCTAACCACACTTTATTAAAAACGTTTGGATGTTTTGATAGATTTAATAGTAAATGCACTCACTAAAAACAGATTAAAAATCTATATTTGGCAAGGTAACTGTCAGAATCACCAGCAATCAAACTTTTGCAGATCACTGGATAACTATAATTTAGCCACTGAACCGAACTACAACTACCAGAAGTCATTGCTCAAATCACTCCTGCCACAGCTGACAGCCATCTGGATACTGACACACACACACACATGCACGCACGCACACACACACACACGCACAAACACACACATACATGGACTATACGCTACCTAACAAAAGTCTTGTCGTCCATCCCAGTTGTAAGAGCAACAAATAATAACTTGACTTCTAGTTGATCATTTGGAAAAGTGGCAGAAGGTAACATTTTTCAGATGAATCATCTGTTGAACTGCATGCCAATCATCACAAATATTGCAGAAGACCTATTGGATCCCACATGGACACAAGATTCTTACAAAAATCAGTCAAGTTTGGTGAAGAAAAAAAAATCATGGTTTGGGGTTATATTCAGTATGGGGCGTGCGAGAGATCTGCAGAGTGGATGTCAACATCAACAGCCTGAGGTATCAAGACATTTGTACTTCACATTACATTACAAACCACAGGAGAGGGCAAATTCTTCAGCAGGATAGCGCTCCTTCTCATACTTCCGCCTCCACATCAAAGTTCCTGAAAGCAAAGAAGGTCAAGGTGCTCCAGGATTGACCAGCCCAGTCACCAGACATGAACATTATTGAGCATGTCTGGGGTAAGATGAAGGAGGAGGCATTGAAGATGAATCCAATTAATCTTGATGAACTCTGGAAGTCCTGCAGGAATGCTTTCTTTGTCATTCCAGATGACTTTATTAATTATAAAGTAATTTGAGTCACAGCAGAGATGTATGGATGCAGTCCTCCAAGCTCATGGGAGTCATACACAATATTAATGCTTTTTCCACTGCACCATTACTTTATATTCTAATGTACATAATTTTTCAAGTCAAGTTATTTTTTGATGTTCCTTAAATTTGGATAGGCAATAGGACTTTTGTCATTAATGTGTATACACCCCACTTTCACGTACTCTTTGCTGAGTCTAGTTTATTTTTAGAGCATCACGTGAGCGTTATCCCTGTCTTCCCTTCTTGTGTTTTTGACCATAGCTTTGTTTTACTGTTTATGTTGTCTTGCCTCCTGGCCTGATAATTTGCCTGGTTTTGATTACGGTCTTGAATTTTCTGTATGTTCCTGTTTGCCCCTGTTTTGACCGTTGCCTGCCTGACTATTCTTTGTTATAACCTGCACGTGGATCCTCACCTCTGTTGTGCCAGACGCCTACGTGACAGTAACAGTGTCAACAGTGTCAACAGTGTGTTATTTAAAATATAAAATAATAATAATAATAACAATTAAAATTTTTTAATATATATATATATATATATATATATATATATATATATATATATATATATATATATATATATATATATATATTATATATATTTTTTTTTTTTTTGTGTGTGTGTGTGTGTTTGTATTTTCCTGATATATTTTCTTAAAGAACACATGGCTCAGTTCAGGTCCACTGCAAATCCTCGTAAAAGTTGGTTCACTGTTCAAAAACAATGCCTGCAAATTTCTGTATTGATAAAGCGCTCAGATGGAAGCACTTGATTGACGTCCTGAGAGAAATCAGGGCTTGTGAGTGAAAACATTGAGTGTTGGGCTTTTTCATTAAGGTGTTCCCAGAGGAACGCTGAACTCCTGCTGGGTCTGAGAAGCAGAAGGAAGCAATGATTGAAAATATGGCTGGATGAAATGAAGGGCAAAGTCTTAAGAGAAGAGAGAAATGTGTCTTGCAGCCTCTTACAGCTGTGACATCCGCCGTCAAAGCAGACTCTTTAAAGCAAACCGCATCTGACTGGTAATGTAGTCAGTGTTGACATCTGCCATGAGCAACGGGGGCAAAGCGCAAAATGTTTCCTCCGGGCTGGGCAGGGCAGGATAGGGGATGAGGGATGTTAAGGTGAAAGTTGGAGAGCTTCACAGTTATGATGGATCTTCACAGTTATGTTTTGTTTTGTCAACTTCGACAATAGTATATTGCATATGAATTGTTTTATATTAAGTTTTGATGTCTGCGATTTGTTTATTAGTTAGCCATAGCAAATAAATAATAAAACCAATAAATAAATATTTAATTTTAGCAAGTTGTCATGGCAACATAGCAACTTTTATTTTTAGTTTTTGTTACAATTATTATAATAGTTTATAGTTAAATTATTATTAATTATTATTATAGTGTAATTACCAAAAGCTTAAATAATAAGATAACTATTTTAAATTAAATTATGTCAAAATAAAAACTAAATTTAAATATAAATTCAAACTATAACAAAAATGTCATATTAATATTATATTCCATATATTACATATACACATTTTAATAGGTACTAAAATTCCCCCTATTTTAACTTGATGTACCAAATAATTACAAATAAAAGTTAATTCAAAATTAATGCTATTTTTTAAAACATGGTATTTATTATTTTAGGAACTTTTAATATGCACTAAAGAAAACAAAACATAATATTAATAATAATAATAATAATAATAATAATAATAATAATAATAATAGGAAGGAGAAGAATATTTCCCAGTATTGGGTTGAGGCTGGAAGGGCATCCGCTGCGTAAAACATGTGCTGGATAAGTTGGTGGTTCATTCCGTAGTGGCGACCCCTGATTAATAAAGGGACTAAGCCGAAAAGTAAATTAATAATAATAATAATAATAATAATAATAATAATAATAATAATAATAATAATAAACAATTACAAGTATATAAATAATTAAATGCATGTACATACACAAACAATATAATGGCACTACATCAATGGTGTATTAATAGCATGTGATACAAGTTATATGGACAGAAGCAAAAATTTTTTTTTAAATAAAACAAAACAAAACATGAAAACATTCTGAAAATTCTGAAAAGGTTTTATTTGGTACACCTGTCAAACAGCTAGTTAACGCAAATTTCCAATAACCCAATCACATGGCAGCAACTTATGCATTTAGGCATGTAGACATGGTCAAGACAATCTGCTGCAGTTCAAATTGAGCATCAGAATGGGAAAGAAAAGTTATTTAAGTGACTTTGAACATGGCATGGTTGTTGGTTCCATTGCGTGGTCTGATCTTGAGCTTGAATGCCACAGCCTATCTGAGTATTGTTGCTGATGTCCATCTCTTTATGACCACAGTGTACCTATCTTCTGATGGCTACTTCCAGCAGGATAACGCACCATGTCATAAAGCGTGAATGGTTTCTTGAACATGACAATGAGTTCACTGTCCTCAAATGGCCTCCACAGTCACCAGTTGTGAATCCAATAGAGCATCTTTGGGATGTGTTGAAATGGAAGATTCACATTATCGATGTGCAGCCAACAAATCTGCAGCAACTGTGTGATGCTATCATGTAAATATGGACCAAAATCTCTGAGGATTGTTTCCAGAACCTTGTTTAATCTATGCCCCAAAGGATTAAGACAGTTCTGAAAGCAAAATGGGGTCCAACTCAGTACTAGTAAGATGTACCCAATAAAGTGGTCAGTCAATGTATGTTAAACCATTCAAAACATTGATGGAAAAATATGAAATAACAGCCTGATCTCACGAGGAAACTCGTAGCTATTTTACACTTTGTCAGTTTAGTGGCTAATTTGTACGATATTAAAAATGTCAGATTTTAAAAAGCAGGTGTGGAACCCAACCCCACCCCTAAACCCAGCTATCATTGGGGCATGAGCTAATCAAACTAAACTGTGCGAATGAGATCGTACAAATTCAAACAAATTTGCCACTAAATCAAAAAGATACGAATTGCGGCAGGATGGCATTGGAAATAACAAAGCTTTTGACATAGTTTTTTTCTGTATTTTTTTAGCAAATGTATACGTATATACTGTATATACATTTGTAAATTAACTCTACATATGCATGTGCAAATTAATTGTTGTATGTGGGTTTTTGAAACCATCTGTGAAAACATTCACCGTCCATCCACGTTAAAACAGTGGCAAGGAGATTTATTGACTCTGGCTTGGGGGAATGATAAATATCTGATCTTCAGGAAGGAGTGTGTCATTTTAACCACAGTGCAGAAAAGTCAATAAAAGATCAACACTGGGAAGGTCTTCCTGTTTCCTTTGTACACGATTGGCTGTGTAAACAGTGAGGCATATAGAGATGACATTTCCCGAGTTTCTTGTTATCAGTGAACCCGGCACAGGCCTTGAATCTTCTGTGAGGATTTGGGCTGCCCATTACGGCCTGCTAGCTGTTACTCACACACTGAGTCAGAGCCTGAAAGACACCAGCTCATTCTGCCTAGCCTGACCTTCCTGCAGCGCCACTGGACTCATTCCCAGCATTTATTCATTTGATTCTATTTAAAAGACAGCTGACACACAAAAGCATATCAGATACAAGAATCAGAACTGTTAGCGCATTATTAAAAATTGACCCCAAAACCTTTAACTGCCACTTTTGGTGAAGTTTTAATGTCACCTTAGTTGAATTAGTCACTTAAATATATATAAAATCAAAAAAGCTAAAAAAGGTACCAAATAAAATAAACAACTTAGCATATTAAAATAATAGGCTAATAGACACTGTACAGAAGTGTATATGAATTCTCTTTACACTTTTTTGTAAAGGGTCATGAAACCTATGACTAATTTTGAGATTGTAACATATTTCTGTGCATTGGACATCAGTTAAGGCAACGTTAGCATTTGTTAGCATTATACCTGTAGGGAACAGCTATTTGTGAGGCTTTCCACTTAATTTCATTATCCGGGTTTAAAATCTACAGTGTATCGAGTGATGTCCTTAGTGGTAATAAAGTATAGAAAGTATAGAACAGCAAGTACTTTAAAGAGCCCCTATTAAGGGGTTTTAAAAATGACCTCTCCTATGTAGTGTGTAACACAGCTCTAAGTGAAGTGAAATATCCAGCCAAGGCTTAAATCTGAAAGTGTGCCATGTTTAAAACTATTGATTCATCTACAAAAGAGTCGACTCATTGTGCTTCAAATGAATCTTCTTGATAACGAGTCTTTAGCCCTCCCTGCATGATGTGGATACGGAACTTAAGCCCCACCCAATTGTTGCATGCAAACTCAGGAAAATTGAAACCCTGGCCCCGCCCACAAACACAATAGCAAAGAAAAATAAGAAGAACTCTGTAGTAGACACCGGTTGAATCAAGTTGTGTTAAAATGGTTGCCTCCTTGTTTTCTCTAGGTTGCAAATTATGTATTTAATTGTGTTTTATTACTTGTAACCGCTTGTAGTGTTACCGCTTGTATCTGGTTAACTCTTTACATTTTCATATTGCGTCTAAATGCGACACGTGCCGCTTTGTTTATGGATTTAAATGCATTTGTGAGCTCTCGTTCCACTGCCGTTTGTCGTTGATATGGCCACCGTCAGCTGTTCTATACTCAAGTGCAACAGGTGGGTTGAAATTACGGAAGTTTTCCGGGATAAATAACAAAATGGGAGGGTGGCAGGAGATGGGTCTGAAATATGGGAGTGTTGGCAGGTATGCTCACACATACACTATGCACTCTGACTACTTCAATATTGTTGATAAGCTTTGGTGGGCATTTTACTAAACGCTGTCGACTAACCGCAACAGACTTTCATCGGTCCAATCAGTGCAGATAAGCATCGCGCTAAGGAGGGGTTTCGGAACAAATGAATCGCTAAATGAATCATATGGGAGTTGCTGGGATAATTAGGTAAAAAATCATGCATATTATAAGACAGTGAAAGTGTTTGTTGATTTTGCATATATATATCAGCCTGTTGTTGGAGACCCCAAAACCAAAATATTACCCTTTTTAAGGTATAATAGGGGCTCTTTAATGATTGGTCTGTGTTATTATTCATGAAACTGAAAAACTTTATCCTACACTGAAAAAAATTATTCAAAGATGATTCCTTGGATTTACTCATTTTTTTTTACGTTAAATGGTTGTAAACAATTTATTTGGGCTGAATTTAAACAAACAAATTAAGTTGAACATTGCTCAATTTAATTTCTTTGTTTAAATTCAACACAAATAAATAGTTTGCAACAGTTTTGCATGCAACACTTTTTTCAGTGTATGAGAAGATGCTGCTTCTGAATTATTCATAAAGCTGTAAGACTACGTAGTAGTTTTAAGGCTGAGATACACAAAGCTGATGCCAAACAACTAGCGCTGACAAAACCCAACTATGTTGTCGGCTCATTTCTGGTTCTGTCTGGAATTATAAGCTACCCATAAACACACCAAATGGACGAAAGGCAACTGAAATGAGAGTGTGCATTCTGCTCCTGCTTGGGAAGACATATCATTCCCCACCTCTGAGTTGGCAGTAGTCTGTTTTCTCAATCACAATGGGAAACTGGAACTTCCGACGTTCACATGCGAAGTGTGAACAAAGCAGGGCTTTGTATTAAAATCACAGTAGTTGTCACACACAATTTAAGGATTCACTCGTGCAAATGTCTGATAATCTAATAATCCATATAGTTTGCATATATTTGTGAAATGTATTGGAATTACAGTCGGATTGTTGTGTTACTTCTTGACTTGAACTGTTTACTTGCTATGTCACTTCACTTTATGTGACACAGGTTTTCTGATTTTTTCCTGAATAACCAATCAGAGTGCTCTGACAATAATTCTACATGCTAAATCAGGCCAATTAGATCCATCATTTACCTGACAAGAGCTGACGTATGGAAAATATCAGACCAACTTTTACGAGCCTGTACTGAATAAAATTTATTTATAAAATATGAAAATATTTCCCGCTTGTATTTTGAGCAGTGCTGTGTGGATTCGTGAACACTGCTGATTGGATATTGTGTTAACGTGTTTTAACAGAAATGGCTGTGATTAGCTCCAATGATCACTGGTTTACAAGAGATTACTTACACTGTAAAAAATTAATTCGTAAAATTTATGGTTAAAAAAACAGCAGCTGTCCCCCCCCCCCCCATTTCTCCTGTTTTTTTTTGTTTTTTTTTTGTGTTGTTCTCTTATATAATAGTAATGTGAAGTTACAATTTTGTGTTTAAAAAGAAAAAAGTACACATATGTAAAAGTTATCATTTGTACTGATGCAAAAATACAATAAAGAGAATGTTAAAAAAAAAAAAAAACAGCAGCTGTGGTTGTCAGTATTTCACCGTTAAAAATATGGTACAAACCATAAAAGCAATTTCTCATTTTTACAGTAAACTTCCATATTTCATTAATTTATAGATGTAATATGTCTGTATTTTGAATTACCAACATCTTTTCTTACACAGATAGACATGTTAGCACAGTTATATGCAGATGGAGATGAGAACGTTACATAATAAACCAATGCTCACCACAATCAACTTTTCCCACAAGCAGAATAGTGTATTAGTATATAGAAGATGCTCAGTGTCATTCACACAGCTACTAAACACCACTATGGTAACACTCATAAAATGAAAGTCATGAAATAAACATTGTTTATCAACATTAGATGTAACATAATTCTCTAATGTACATAACTGATGGGGAAACAACTAAAAAGATCCATAGTAACGTCAACAAAAAGCATAAAAATTGATTTGCCATACAGGAAATTTTGGGAAAGTCAATTTACCGTTATTCACCGTTTATATTAAGGAAACATACTGT
This sequence comes from Danio aesculapii, assembly GCF_903798145.1. NCBI lineage: Eukaryota > Metazoa > Chordata > Actinopteri > Cypriniformes > Danionidae > Danio > Danio aesculapii. Next base: position 35,233,661 of record NC_079449.1, on the reverse strand, counting down.
TAACCAGGTTATGGATTTTTACTGTAGCATTTTTACTGTTTTTCACCATTGAAATCATGGCCATGTTTTACAGTGTACTTTACTTGGACACTGCAGCGTTTGAAAGCTGCATCTATCAGCTGATACATCAGCATATTGACATTGCATTCAAACTGACAGACGCGGCTTTCAAATAATCCACTGCTTGAGGACTTTACTGTAGTTACTGTGTTTGTGTGTCTGAATTTTAAAATATGCACTCTTCAGATGTAGAAATATTGCATTTCCCCATGTTTTTCTTGCTCGCTCTCGACTTTATCCACTGCTTTGCCCATCACACTAACCCCTTTTCTTTCTGCCCAAGATCTTTGTTCATCTTCAGAACACAAATTATGACATTATAGATGCAATCCAAAAACTTTCTCATTATCCATAGACAGTAATGAATCTGAGATGTTCAAAGTCTAGAAAATGAACCAAAAACATTCAATGGAACTTCAGCAGTTCAACTCGAATCATGTTAAGCTCCAAGAACAATTTCGTGTCAAAAAAAAAAATAAGTGTGAATGCAACTTTGTTTGCGTATATCTTCTCTCTCATGTGAGATCAGGGTGTGTGTTTACTATAAGCAGTACATCCTATTGGCAATAATGTCAGCAGCACAACACACAAGTGCCATATTGCCTGTAGTAAATGTGCACCCTGATGTAAAAGTCATACTGTAGGTGAGGAAAGTTGAGGTATTTTGTCACACAAAGGAGTTCTTAAAGATTTGTATGATTACCGGTGAAACGCTAAAGTCCACATGGAATGTTTTACCAGTGTTTCTTGTTCCTTTTCTAGACTTTCTGGATGTCTCTTACCTGAAGGATTAAAGAGCTCTCAGATTTCATCTAAAATATCTTCCTTTGTGTTCCAAATATAAATGAGGACCTGGGGGAGTATGAGTTTGTTTAAATAATAGCACTATTTTAGGGGACACTTTTTAATGTCCCAAATGACAAGCATTCAATTACATTCCCGACCATTTATGCCCTTCTAAGACATGATTAACTGTGAAACCACAACAAGGCAGACATTATTTTGTTTGTTTTTTTAGTGTGTGTGTGTATTAGTCTTTGTGGACACAAAATCATTAAGTGTCCATGTTTTGCTCCTTCTCAAAATGCTTGTACAGGACCAGGTTCGAGAACAACGTCTATTTCTCTTTATGGAGCCAGTCCGACAGTCATGTCACAGTCACAAAGAACAGTCAGTCACATAACATGGATGGCCTGATTTGGAGGTTTACTAAAAAGAAAGGCAACAGCATGTGGCTTTAAAGAAAGGAACAGAATGCAGACATTTTGATATTAATTTCATGCTATTTTCATAATACTTTACATAATAATTAAAAAAAATAAATCTCTTGCACAGCTTTAGCCATGTCATCTTTAAGAGCAAATGTGTGTGCTGATCGTTCTGGAGCCCCATGTAAATTACATACTGTACATATATAGGGTGTAATTCAACTGGAATCAGTGGGCAGTGAGTCTGTGGGGAGTCTTCCTTTGCATTCTAACCCATCCAGTCCGCCAAACAGATCCATTAACATGCGCTAAACATGCAGAAGATGGATGTGCTGTAAGTGAACTGTGTGTTCTTTACACGTGGGTCCAGCGGGAGAGGTCCTGCCCCGATGCTTGGCTCTGCCAGGCTTGACTAGCCGCCTGCTAGAGAGATGATAAGGTTATATTAAGCAGAGGATGCTGTCCATCTCTTTGACAGCCCTCACTGTCGTCCTCAAAACCCCTGTCACCCGGTCCGAAGACTGCGTATGTGTGTGTTCTGCGGTCTGTCAGAGTTTGGAAAAAGTCCATTAGTTTTCTCCATAGGGTAGTAGATTTATAACAATAACTAATAAACCTTTAAATACAGAGATGTTTTGAGACCTGTGGCTATTTGTCTGTTATCTGTTCTTATTAGAGGTGTCATAAACTGAGAATTCAAAAAATCCTTTGATCTTTCAATATACAGTGGGTGCAGAAAGTATTCAGACCCCTTTAAATTTTTCACTCTTTGTTGGATTGCAGCCATTTGCTAAAACCATTTAGGTTATTTTTTTCTTCATTAATGTATACACAGACAGCACCCTATATTGATGGAAAAACACAGAATTGTTTATATTTTTGACTTACTGAAAAAGAAAAAGTGCAATATCAGGTCTTAAGTGTTTAGACTCTTTGCTCCCCTTTGATCTAATACAGCCATGAGTCTTTTTGCGAAATATGCAACAAGTTTTTTAAACCTGGACAGTGCTTCCCACAGGTTTAAAATATACTTGCGATGGTAGACAGATTGAAACACACTTTTTACCCACAGCACATACAGTAAATGGTCAACTACATGTGACAAACAAATAATTAATGTGATATTTAACTATATTTTTATTTATTTGACACTGTTACACACATTTTCTTTTCAATAGGTTAAAGTTATTAAAAAAGGCTGTTGGAATTAAAGAAATCCACTATTTCTCTTACTTTTTTGCCATGTGCACCTAGTAACAGGTAAAGACTGCTTTCTCTCTTTAAAGTTGCATTATTGGCATGACCTTTAGTATTGCCAAAGCGTTTTAGATATGTATAAAATCTGTAATATTAACATCATTAAATTATTAAAATATACAGCAAATGAGAAACAAATAACAGAAAAAATGAATAAAAATACACAATATTGCTAGTATTATAACAATTACAAGAATAAAAATGTAGATTATTTAAATGAGGCAAATTAGTTGATTTATCCAGTTCTAACAGTGTACAAATATTTTGCAGCCAGTATATTTTACTTTATATTTTATATTTCTCAGAGTATATAGTAAAGTTTGTTTGAGTCGTTTATCAAATAATTAATCATTTAAATGTTTCTTTCGTGGCTGTGCACGCACAGTCAGCTTTAAAATGGTAATGCAACAATGCATACTAATAACGTAGACTTTAGAAAGCGAAAGTAAATTTCGAATCCCAAACATTTTAGGTGATTCAGAAACTACAGCCGGATGCATTTTGCTCAAAAGGCTTTATCTCTGTGGGTCTGCAGAGCATGTGATTGTTGATGTGAGTGTTGATAGTTCTCGTGCACACAGAACCAGCAGTTGGAAATGTCCAGAGCGAGAAAAGATTTTCCTCTGGTTAATCGTTTCGCTTGATTGGGAGGATATAAAAAAGTGTAAACTAATTATAATAACAGTATTATTCATGTGTCACCACCCAATATACTTGGGCGGCCGTTAATATACCTGGGTGGCCCGCCCAAGTAAACTCTGTGTGAGAAGCACTGCTGGATTTGGGGATCATCTGCCATTCCTCCTTGCAGATCCTCTCCAGTTCTGTCAGATTGGATGGTAAATGTTGGAAAATGGAGCCATTTTTAGGTCTGTCCAGGTATGCTCAATTGGGTTTAAATCAGGGCTCTGACTGGGCTATTCAAGAACAGTCTGTATCGTCACATGGTTATGCTTGGTAACACTTTATGTTGATGGTCCATTTAAGTATTAGTAGACTGTCTGCCTAATATCTGTTAATATTGCTCCTTCAACAGACATTTAACTGACTATAAGAAAGTACATGTGAATTTACACTAACCCTAACCCCAACCTAACAGTCTATTTATAATCTAATGACAATTAGTTGGCATGTAGATACAATGTAGCTTAAATTCAACAACGGACCATCAAAATAAATTGTGACCTTATGTTTTGCTTTTATTATTGTGTGTCAGTGTTTTGCTTTTGTTGTTGTGTGTCAGTGTTGTTATGGTCATGTGATGAAATGCGTGATCGCAGCTGTTCTGATTAGCCTTCCAGCTGTGACTTGTTATCGCGGCTTTTTCTGGGCGGTGGTCCTTTGTCTCTTTGTCTGTTTGTTTTGTTAGGTCACGCTCTCTGTCTTGTCTGGATTGGTGTGGAGCTCTCTCTCCCTTAAGACCCCTGATCGGTACTCTGGTTCACAGTCTGACTTACAAAAGATATCTGGTAATTTTGCCATGCACTGTATCTTCTCTTTCTTTACCTTTGGACTATTGTAAAGTAGAGTTATTGTCTTGTTGGAAGGTAAACCTTCAGCTCAGTCTGAGGTCCTGAGCACTCTGGAAAAGGTTTTCATTCAGGATATGCCTGTACTTGGCTGCATTCATCTTTCCCTTGATTGCAACCAGTTGTCCTGTCCCTGCAGCTGAAAAACAACCCCACAGCATGATGCTACCACCATGATTTTTTCCACACTCACCGCTTTGAATTAAGGCCAAAAAGTTCTATCTTGGTCTCATCAGACCAGATAATCTCATTTTTTTCCCCATCCTTGAGTCCTTCAGGTGTTTTTTTTTACAAACACCATGCTGGCTTTCATGTGTCAGGCCACTTTGCCATAAAGCCCCGACTGGTGGAGGGCTGCAGTGATGGTTGACTTTCTACAATTTTCTCCCATTTCCTTACTGCATCTCTGGAGCTCATCCACAGTGATCTTTGGGTTCTTCTTTAACTCTCTCTCCAAGGCACTTCTCCCCCAATAGCTCAGTTTGGCCAGACGACCAGCTCTAGGAAGCTGTGCCAAACATCTTCCATTTAAGGATTATGAAGGCCACTCTGCTCTTCGGAACCTTAAATGTCTCATGATTCTCATTTGCTCTGACAAGCATTGTGAGCTTTAATGTCTTATATAGACAGGTGTTTGGCTTTCCTAATCAAGTCCAATCAGTATAATCAAACACAGCTGGACTTAAATGAAGGTGTAGAACCATCTCAAGATGACCAGAAAACATGGACAGCATCTGAGTTAAATAAATCAGTGTCAGAGTAAAGGGTCTAAATACTTAGGACAATGTGATATTTCAGTTTTTCTTTTTTAATAACTCAGCAAAAATGTCAACAATTATGTGATTTTTTTGTCAATATGGGGTGTGTCAATAAGTGATTTTAGCAAATGGCTACAATATAACAAAGAGTGAAAATTTTAAGGGGGTCTTAATACTTTCCATACCCACTGTATAAGGGGTCATTTGCACAACAATATTTTCTCCCAAAAATGGAAAACCTTTTTTTTCAGACTTTGCCAGTTTGTTTGCAAAACAGCATCATTTTTGAGCCATTTAGGAAAACTTGGATTGTTTAGGGTTTGTACTTCAACGATGACACTTTTATTTATTTATTCATTTTATTTTCGGCTTAGTCCCTTTAATAATAAGGGGTCAGATGCCCTTCAAGCTGCAACCCATCACTAGAAAACACCCATACTCACTCATTCACACACATACACTACAGGGAATTTTGCTTACCCAATTCACCTATAGCTCAGGACTTGTGGGAGAAACCGGAGCACTTGGAGGAAGCCCATGTGATCATGGGGAGAACAAGCAAACTCCACACAGTAATGGCAACTGACCCAGCCAAGGCTCGAACCAGCGACCGTCTTGCTGTGAGGCAACATCTCTACCTATTGCACCACTGTGCCGCAAGGACTCGCCGTCTCCCCACCTCCGGATCTCCACCAAGGTGTCATGGCTGCTCGGAGGGCGCACACGTTTTTATAAACAATTTATTGAATCTCATTCACTCATTCATTTTCTTTTCGACTCAGTCCCTTTATTAATCAGGGGTCGCCACAGTGAAATGAACTGCCAACTTATCCAGCACATGTTTTACACAGCGGATGCCCTTCCAGCCACAACCCATCTCTGGGAAACATCTATGCACAGTCACTCACACTCATACACTATGGACAATTTAGCCTACCCAATTCACCTGTACCGTATGTTTTTGGACTGTGAGGGAAACCGGAGCACTCGGAGAAAACCCACCTGAATGCAAAGAGAACATGCAAACTCCACACAGAAAAGCCAACTGACCCAGCGACCTTCTTGCTGTGAGGCGACAGCACTACCGACTGCGCCACTGCGTCGCCCTTTATTGAATGTTTTTTTTTTTTTTTTTTTCTGCATTGTAGCTTGGTACGTTAATCTGAGTCGGGCAAATAAGAACAGGTTGGGTAGCCTTGTGAAGGTGGTGGGAAGTTTATCACTTTTAACCAAGCTGGGCTAAGTTTTTGCATCAGGGTGTCGTTTTAGTGTTCCTATATGCAGGACCAACAGTATTCGAGAGACTTTTATTATGATGGAGGTTAGGTTATTAGATGAGTCCAGCAGAGAGAGAAATGTATCTGAAAATTGGTTTATTGTATGCTTTATGGTGAAAACTTGTTAATGTGTACATGGAGCTTTTAGAACTTTTAGGCAATTTTAGTTTTCTTAACGAGATAATAAAATCTGACTCTGAAAACACTGAAATTTCAAAACTGTGATCGAAGTGAGGGTTTTGAAAAATTGTGGTGTTGTTAAGTCCTTGTAAAAACCTGAACACAAGAGTCTTTGTCAACTATGATGTCATGCACTTGCATATTAGGTGTTTAGAGGAATGTAGATTAAAGTCAAGCGCAACAAATACAACCATGGTGTGGTATGTGGTAATGTTGTTGCTCAATTTTTTTCCTAAGGCTTCATCAGCAAAGTGTGGATTTATTTCACATTACAACCAAAAGTGGAGACATATCTATTACACACATGGCAAATTATTCATAGACACAAATGCTGAGTCGTTGATGGCAGGTCATCATATCCCTACAGGTACTGTTTACTAGCAAGATAACAGTGCCAAATACTGGCCTGGCATATATAATGCATCGTTTTGGGCTATTTTCTAGTATATGTGCAAACATGGATAAATTTCAAAATGTTGTCATGTTATAAGGTCATTGGCTATTAGAACTTAGACAAACTCAACTTATATCGAAGGAAGTGACATACACCTGTTTAAGTACCTGTTTAGCAGTGCTTCTACTACACTACCTATTTATTTAGCATGATCCACTGATTCAAACACAGGTCTGCACAGAAACTGAAGGACAAAGAAGCTTTGAAGACAAGACACCACAAGACTGTCCTGGTACACACATGCAAAGCTCAATGTCTGAAATGAAAGCAGACCGGAAACAAGTATGTATGCTGGAACTTAAGCATTTATTTAATGTTCTAAAATGTGTGTAAAGTAATGTTTTAGGGATTGCCATACAGTAGATACGTATAGTATATATAAACAAGACTTTATAAGGATGAATTTCAGTATGCTAACAGTAGTCTGGTTAGCATCATATGACAGGATTAGGGAGTTATCTGTCAACATGCTAAGGCGGTGGGGAAAAAAAGTGTTAAACGCTGGTGATTTTGACCTGTCACATTCCGTCTCTTGAATCTGCCATTAGACACCATCCCGGCATCTTTTGATGGCGCTGGAGACCCAGGACTTCCCAGAAAATGTCAAAACCTGCTTGAAGCTTTGCTGCTGACAGTCGCCCCAAATGGCCTGAGCTGTTCTCTTATCTCTACAGCACAGTCCTGCTGTCTGTCAATTTTTTTGTAACACTATGGAGAGAGCAGCCTTCAGTTAAATCTTTGAGTTTCAGCTAGAGCCTGATGCTTTCTGTGGTGGACACAATTTATCAATGATTATCAAACATGGTTTTATCTATCTATCTATCTATCTATCTATCTATCTATCTATCTATCTGTCTGTCTGTCTGTCTGTCTGTCTGTCTGTCTGTCTGTCTGTCTGTCTGTCTGTCTGTCTGTCTGTATGTATGTATGTCTGTCTGTCTGTCTGTCTGTCTGTCTGTCTGTCTGTCTGTCTGTCTGTCTGTCTGTCTGTCTATCTATCTATCTATCTATCTGACATTCTATTGTTCAATTGTTTTCTCCATCCTAGCATCAATCTATCTCTCTGTCTATCGCTCTGTTGTACCTGCTGTATCGTTTCATCCACCCATCCATTTGTCTGTCTGTTGCTCTGCCATATTATCATCCTAATTTTCTCTCCAGCCATCTGTCTGTCTGTCACTCCAACATTCTACATTATGTTGTTTTATCCATCCGTTCATCTAACTATTGGTCTGTGTGTCTGTTGCACTGCCATACTATCATTTCCTCTATCCACCCATCCATCTATCCAAATATCTCTGTTGCTCTGCCTTTCTATTATTTTATCGTTCTCCCTATCCTTGCATTCATCCATCCATCCATCCTTAAATCAGTCTGTCTATTTCTCTGCCTATCTATTGTTCCATCCACCCATCCATCTATACATCCATCCATCCAACTATTTGTCTGTCTGTCTGTCTGTCTGTCTGTCTGTCTGTCTGTCTGTCACACTGCCATTCGATTATTTCCTCCATCCGTCCATCCATCTATCCAAATGTCTCTGATGCTCTGCCATTCTATTATTTATTGTTCTCCCTATCCTTCCATTCATCCATCCATCCTTACACGCATCCATCCTTAAATCAGTCTGTATATTTCTCTGCCTATCTATTGTTCCATCCACCCATCCATCTATACATCCATCCATCCAACTGTCTGTTGTTCTTCCATTCTACCATTCTGTTGTTCTATCTATCTATCCATCCATCCATCCAACTATTTGTCTGTCTGTCTGTCTGTCTGTCTGTCTGTCTGTTTGTCTGTCTGTCTGTCTGTCTGTCTGTCTGTCTGTCTGTCTGTCTGTCTGTCTGTCTGTCTGTCTGTCACACTGCCATTCTATTATTTCCTCCATCCGTCCATCCATCTATCCAAATGTCTCTGATGCTCTGCCATTCTATTATTTATTGTTCTCCCTATCCTTCCATTCATCCATTCATCTATCCTTACATGCATCTATCCTTTAAACAGTCTGTGTGTTGCTTTGCCTTTCTATTGTTCTATCCGTCCATCCATCCATGTGTCTCTTTTGCTCTTTCATTCTACCATTCTGCTGTTCTATCCATCCCTCCATTCATCCATCCATCCATCCATCTATACATGCATCCATCCTTCAATCAGTCTGTCTATTTTTCTGCCTTTCCATTGTCCTATCCATTAATCCATTATCCATCTGTTAGTTGCTCTGCCATTCTACCATTCTGTTGTTCTATCCATCCATCTATCTATCTATTGGTCTGTCTGTCGCACTGCCATACTATTGTTTCCTCCATCCACATATCTTATTATTCAAATATCTCTTTTGCTATGCCTTTCTATTATTCTATTGCTCTCCCCATCCTTCCATGCATCCATGCATCCATCTGTCTGTTTGTCTTTTTTTCTGCATATATACTGTTCTATCCATCCATACATCTGTCTGTTGTTCTATCCATCCATCTGTATATTAACATGCAGTTATATTGCTTTGTTCCATCCATCCATCCTTCTATGCATCCATCCATCTGTTCATCCATCCAACTGTCTGTTGCTCTGCCATTCTATCATTATGTTGTTCTAATCATACATTTGTCCATTAACATGCAGTTATATTGTTTTGTTCCATCCGTCCTTCCATCCATCTGTTGCTCTGCTATTCTACCATTCTGTTGTTCTATTCATCCATCCATCCATTTCTTCATCCATTTGTCCATCCATCCATCTATCCGTCCCTCCTTCAGTTGCTCTGCCTTTGCTATTGTTCCATCCATCCGTCAGTCCGTCCATTTATCTGTCTGTTGCTCTGCCATTTTACCATTCTGTTGTTCTATCCGTCTATCCATCCATCCATTACTCTGCCATTCTACAATTCTGTTGTTCTATCCATCCATCTGTCCATTAACATGCAGTTATATCATTTTGTTCCAGCCATCCGTCCATCCTTCAGTTGCTCTGCCTTTCTATTGTTCCATCCATCCATCCGCCGTCCATTCATCTGGATGTTGCTCTGCCATTCTACCATTCTGTTGTCCTATCCATCCATCCATCTGTCAGTTACTCTGCCTTTTTATTGTTCCCTCTGTCCGTCTTTCTGTCTGTCTGTAGTTTTGCCATTCTACCATTCTGTTGTTTTATCTGTCTGTCCATACATGCATCCAACCATCCTCCACAATATAACATGAAATATAAAAATCTGTCTGCATTGCTGTGGACCAGAAATTGCATAGATATCAGATGTGATTCACTGATAATAAAGACACTTCAAAGCTGAAGGCAGCTGAAAAGCTGGATAATGACCCATGGATTATCATGTGTGAAGAGAGAATATAGTATTCAGGAAGTTGCTGCAGTCTCCCCGTTCTCAGTTCTGCTTGCTCATTCTCCTATTATGAGCCGAGAAAGATTTCCAATCTGATGCCTTCTGAGTTTTTAACACCGCTCTCTTCAGTCACTGGAATTCCAACTCATTCCCTGCATCTCTTAGACAGGAACATTGACCCAGAACCATTAATAATGCATGAAGAGTAAGACAATCCATGTGAGTTGAAGGAGTGCAGAAGGAGGTCTAAATGCCCTGTCAGAAAAAAAGCATATTCTTCAGGGCTTTACAACTTGTAAGCTAAAGCCCCTGTCTTAAAGACATAGCTCACCCAAAACTAAACTTCATTCAGTCATCATTTACACTCCTCCATGTTATTTAAATCTAATATTTTGCACCCCATGTTAACACCAAAATAGATATTCTGAAGAAACATACCGTGCTCAGCATAAATGAGTAGACCTTATTTTAAAAATGAATATCTTTTATCCATTTCTCAGTGAATATAGTGAATATATTTTGGTGCATTTGTTTAAAACAGATTTACTGAACAGATGTATATATTCAAATAACATCTTTAAAAATAGAAAGATAATACATTTAAATTATTGTAAAATATTGCAAAAGACAAGCTACTACATTTTCAACAAAATTTTACAAATATTGTGTTTCTCTTGATTTATCTTCTTTAAAAATATATATTTAGTATTTTTTCCCTAACATACATATTTGGCCTACAAATTTATAGACTGTTATTGTAACAGTCGCTCCAAATTTGGCTTTAATACTGACTAATCTAATGCATGTGCACGAATATATTATTGTAATATATTATTCTATAAGCATCTTATAGAAAAAAAAATCATAGTTTTGAGTAGTCTACTCCAGCATTTTCAGATGAAGCATTTTGAAAGCACTAATGAACCTGCTTTAGCATGATAATGTTGATATTTTAGCCTGATCTCACGAGGAAATGTAACCATTTCACGTTTTGTCAGTTTAGTGGCTAATTTTTACAAATTTCAGTTCAGTGCTTAATTTGAGCTGGATCTTGTCTGATCCTGTTCTGCGAAATGTCAGATATTCGTGTTTTGCATTCTGGCATTTATTTTAATTGATCAGGCATTAACTATTGCGTGGTGAATACCTGCTTTTTTGTGTGTGTTTAGAGAGGGTGAGAGAAAGAGAGAATGTAAATGAGTCAGAGTGAAAAACAGCGAGCAAAGCTGTGTTGATTGTGCGCGCACACACACACGCATAAGGGTAGTCACTTTTGACCAATCAGCTTTCTTACTCTTACAATGACTCTCATTGGTTGGTGATTATTGTTTCGCACTTAGTGAGCAGCGAAAATAAATAATGGCATGGTGGCCTACCTAAATATTATTTGTATTTTCAAACCCTGAGTAAATCTCATAATGAGCCTGATCAAAAGAAGATGAAACTGCGCTCTGGATCAGGATAGTGGGAGACAGAAGCAAAGCGATCTCAAGTCAGCCAGGAAACATGACGGAAAAGCTAACTGTGGGTTCTTCTACAGGAATAGACAGAGTGAGTAATTTTAACTTGGTGCATAATAGTGAAGTGAACTGAAAATCACTGGTGTTAGTAAAGTGATCAGTGATGTTTCATATGATTTATGTTTGTAGCTACATGTTTGTTTGTTTGTTTATTTTTTATCCATGGTTGATCCACAACTTTATATTGCACAAAATAATTAAAGATCATTCTGAAATTTGATGCATTTTTTGCTATAACTGTGTCCTGTTCCATAAAAACTGAAATAGTGGCGGACATCGGTCACGGTAACTTTTATTTCCTGTTTTTGTTCTGGAAATTATTCATTTATAAATTAGGTAGTGGTTCAGTCGTATGAACATGTACGATTTTAAAAAGGAGGTGTGGCACACAACTCCACCCCTAAACCCAATCGTCATTAAATGATAAACAAATTGTACTAAATTGTACAAATAAGATTGTACGAATTCATAAAAATTAACCACTAAATCAAAAAATTAACAATTGCCATGGAATCATGTTGGATCTTTTGTTTCAATAATAGATGGACTGAAACACAAACTTCTTTTACTCAAACTTTGTCTATTCACAATTGCTCTCTGACAGATCTTAGACCCTTGTTCCCTGATTCATCAAGACCCTCTCTCATATAACCATTACACAAGAAGTAATTGTGTGATACTGTAATAATGCTAGTATTACTGCAAGTATAGATTGGTAGTATTACTGCAAGTATAGAAGGTGGTTGGTGTGAATGTAAAGGTGTGAAGAAGATATAGTCTTGAAGAGGTGGTCTCAGTACGCTTTCAAGCAAATCCTGGAGCATTTTTGTTTGTGGTGAGAACATGATCTGAATTAAAACAGACCCAGCCACAAAAAGTGCTGCGCTTTTTTTGGACTAATCCAGCTGCCGTAGTCCAATGACCTGTCCCATCTTATGGGTTGTGGAGGAAAAATATTTGTTGACAGCACTTTACCAACAACTTTAAACAGAGAGAGAGAGGAAAAAACATCACCTGGTGGATCTTTGGTAATTTTTTACCATGATTACCATGTTGCAGTTTAGCTAAATTAATCATGACTCCTCCTGAAGTGACTTGCAATGTGCCTTCGCCGTTTACAATGCATTTAAACATTGTTTTCCAGCCGTAGCTGCACTTCATTCTCGCAATGTATAGTTTGTCTAAATTGATGTTTACAAACTATAAAGTATACTCTGAGCAGCGATACAATCAGCCAGCACAGTCGTCCCTCTATAGTAAAAAGCGTCATTTTGTGTCTGATGGTTTTCATTTTGTTTACTTGCAGGAGTTCCATTGGTATTTTCTCAAAAATTTTATTCTAAAAACCCTTTTAAAATAAAACTCCACTAGTGTAAATGCCACCTCATATTATCTGACATGGTGACTACTGTGAGACTACTTTGGGCACTATGAGAAAAGGCATAACGGTGCACTGTAAATAAATATCTGTAAATTTACACTATTTAATTATGCTTTTTAATTGCATTTTGGAACCTTGATCTTTCCTCCAAAAGCTTATGATGTTAAAAAGGTTGTAAACGTTATTTTATTGATTTTATTTATTTATTTTTTATTTTTTGAAGTGGTATATTGTCTGAGTTGGTGGTGTAATTTAATACTTGTGATAAGCTGCCACTACTTTTTCTGTTATTTTACTGACTTAATTCTCCATATTATTTCTTAAACAGTATCTTGTATCAAACTACTAAAATGTAAATAAAAGTCATTCTGTTAAAACTGCTGAGTTGAATTTTCAACATCAAAAATGGACAAAGCAGAAATAAAACACCCATGTTGCAATTCCAGTGCAATTCTGTATCTGTAATTGACTGGACTTGACTTGACTTTGACTTTATTAATCCCCAAAGGGAAATTCACGTGTCACAGCAGAGCTCTCCTGTATTTGAACTGTATTTAAACTGAAAACACTGTATTTACTATACTGTATTACTATATATTTTTACAATGTGTTTATAATAAGAAATAAAAATGTTTTAAGACTTGAATATGTATAAACCTATTGTATCAGACATAATATGGAAATCTTCAGTGTATTTTATTTTTTTATTTCTTTTTCTTTTATTTTCTTTTATTTTATTACAAGTAAGCAAAAACAGGTTCATAATCAAACTGTCTATGGCACTGTACTGTATGTTTCAGGTTAATAAAGCATACATTTACCATCAGAGATACAGTCCACTGACATAGCCGAGAGAAAACAAAGAATAATAACTTGAAGCCAGGACTTGTATAACTCAATAAGGAAAACCAAACATAATACAACCACCAATGAAGTAGCAGCATGACGGAATTCCAATTGCTCTTCCTCCGCTGCCTGTAGGCAACAAGCAATTTGTTTGTTTTTGCCCAAAGATACATCTGATTTACGGTGGTATTCTACAAAAGTCATTAATAATCTCCCATCTAAGTGTTTGTCAGTTGCAGGGGCTGTGCATGCAAACCGGGCACATATGCATGACCCAGATAACTGTATGGATATTACAGAAGCTGCTTCTGCTGCCCGGCCTCCAGCTCTCGCTGATTTTGCTGACAGATTGAGATTGGATTCAGCACAGACTTGCCCCCAGACCAATTTAACAAGTTAGGATCACTTTCCCGGCTGAAAAATAGAGCATGTTGGTCCAGACTGGCTTTAACTGTCCTTTTCTTATGCAAAGTTCATCAATTATAAAACGACTGCAAAGGCAACCTAAGAAGAAAATTGTATAATGATATAATACTGCTCGTATTGATACCGAGGCGTATGCTTTAACCACTTAAGGCCCAAGCTGTTTTTTTTTTTGTTTTTTTTTTACATGCATTTTTTATTTCTCTTTGCTATTTGGGCTTATTGTAACCTAATTAGAATAAAACCTAAGTATCATCTTTTGAAATTTTGTACTTTTGGAGAAAAATGATCTCCATATATGTGGACTCGTGGTTCGAATTTCCATAAAACACCGGAAAGTCACCTTTGTGTAATAGAATGAAAAACTCTTTATTTCTGCCTTGAACACAGTAGTTTTTTTTCGTGACTGTATTTTAATTCATTAATAACACATACACACATATATATTTAACTTGTTTTCAGTAAAAACATTTTGTCAATTTTGGACAGTTAAAATTGTGTTTGGGACATTTCATATGCTGCAAAACAGTTGCAGGATGACACTGTATGTCTGTAACAAAATATAAAACATAAAACACAAGAGCTAAAATGTGATGTCCACGTATGTGACCACTAAGCCCTAGGAGGTTAAATAAGCATCATTCTTGTATTTTTTTTTTTTTACATGTTTTAGTAATTACTCAAATCTGTTGACTAGTAGTCTCTATCATCTCCTACTTCAACCAGTTGTTCTTATATCCTATTGGTCACAAATTTATTTAGCGTTGAAAAACCAAATATGGTCACTTTGAATAGAGATGATACTAATATGTAAAGAGTAATATCTGTGGAACAAATAATGTTAAAATTAGAAATGTAACTTCATAACTAAGGTTTAAGTACATTTGATTTGATGAAGTTTGCATGCCTGCAACTAAACAAGTACGCTACCTGACAAAAGTCTTGTCGTCAATCCCAGTTGTAAAAGCAACAAATAATAATGGGGGTATGCGAGAGATCTACAGAGTGGATGGCAACATCAACTGCCTGAGGTGTTGTGCTGCCCATTACATTACAAACCACAGAGGAGGGCAAATTCTTCAGAAGGATACCGCTCTTTCTCATACAGTACTTCAGCCTCCACATCAAAGTTCTTGAAAGCAGAGAAGGTCAAGGTGCTCCAGGATTGACCAGCCCAGTCACCAGAAATGAACATTATTGAGCATGTCTGGGGTAAGATAAAGGAGGCATTGAAGATGAATCCAAAAAATCCCGATAAACTCTGGGAGTTCTGCAAGAACACTTTCTTTGCCATTTCAGATGACTTTATTAATAAGTTATTTGAGTCATTGCAGAGATGTTTGGATGCAGTCCACCAAGCTCATGAGAGTCGAACACAATTCTTTTCCACTGCACCATGTCTTTACATTCTATACATTATTTATGGTAAGTGACAAGAATTTTGTCTAAGTGAAGTCAGAGCTCACTGTCGTAATTTAATAATTAAAAATCAAGGCATGATCATATTTATTTTTGGTTAAAATAAGCGTAATCTAGAGGCCTTTGCCTTTCATATAAGTCACTTCTAATACCAAATGATCAACTAGAAGTCAAGTTATTAATTGTTGTTCCTAAAACTTGGATAGGAATATGAATATGAATATACTTGTATATACTGGTTTACTGTCTTTGGAATCTTCATTTTGGATAGCGTAGAATATTTTAACTCTTGTTAACTTCAGAAGCTGTAAAAATAAAACTAAATTCCTTATACCATATATCCATAATATTGACGCATAGAAGTTACAGATACTTTATAGATTGAAAAGCAAGTTAATGTGCCTCACATTCTATTTCAATGTTTTTTTAGCATGCAGATAATAATCCTTGAGTTACTGGCACACAGATTTTAGAAAAAAAAAAAAAAGAATAAAATAAAATTAATGCTTGGAGCCATATTGAGGCCTCATTATCTTTAAAAATAAATCTTAAACTAGGTAAACCAAATCAAAGATTTATTAAAACCCAACATGTAAAGAGCCTTTTAATAGTTATTGAGTTCCAAGCTGCAAATCTCAAAATAAGAAGCTTGAAATTCTGAATTAAAAGTAATTTTTTTCAGGTTTTTAAACGATCTCCATTGGCATATACTGTAACAAAAATTGCTAAACTCAGCAGAATGTACCAACAGACATAGCTCTGTCTGTTAACAATAGCAGGTATGGCCTAATATTACAATTTGCTGATTCACTGTATATGCTATAATTTATAACAAAGACAGAATGTCTTATCCAACACAATCATAACATTATTTCAGAGCAGTCAGGTTATCAGTTTTGAATATCAATGGATATTAGTTGTTTCTAATATCAACAATAATTTCAATAATAATTTCTTTCAATGAAAATGCAAACCAAAAACAAGTGAGGGAATGAATGAATGATTTAAAGAATACTGTCCAAGTAATAATAAAAAAAATGTCTATAGCTTTGATTACATTTGTGTCATTTATGCCAATAGTAATTTGATGGAATACATTTGATGGAATATTGGCAACCAAGTCAATAAATTGACATAATTAGCCATGCAATAACTGATGCAGAGCTTATCTTCTAACTTCTTAAACAACCACGTCAGAAGACATATCCTTTGGTTGAGGAAAATATGTTAATCTCTTTCATAAGTGTCAAATTATTGGCATGCATCAAACAAAGAGAACATGTAAGGGTATAACACTAGAATGACTAAAATTGGTTTAAGAACTTTCCAACTCATTATTAAAAACTGGAAGTATAGTAGTGGGAAACCATGCGAGATTATTTTTCCCATCAGATTAGCGATCACTTAAATGTCTGTTGAAATATTAAATAAATAAATAAAAATAAATAATAGGTAGCACTCACAGCTATGCCTAATAATGAAAATAAGAGCATTTCAACGTGCACAATACAAAGGGAAACTCAAGGGATTGAGATTAAACAGCTGTGTAGCCTTAAGAAAACCACTTATCAGTGAGGCTAATTAGAAGAAAAAAAGGCTTCAGTTTGCTAGGGAGCATAAAGGTTGGGCTCTGGAGCAATGAAAGAACGTCATGTGATCTGATGAGTCCAGATTTATCCTGTGTAAAGGGTACATTAGAGTAAGAAGTGATCCTGTGATCTGGGGATGCCGTTAATCAGGTCTATCTTCAGCAATATACTGATCCTCAATATACTGAATGACAAGGTTATTCCACCAAAGGATGTTTTCCTCCTGTCTTCACAAGCATTTTCCAAGATGATAAGAATTCATGGGGCTCAAATTGCGAAAGAGTGGTTTAGGAAGCTTGACACATTATTTGTAAACATAGATTGACCAGCACAGAGTACAGACCTTAACCCTATTGAGAATTTTTGGTATGTGCTGGACAAGACTTTGCCCAGTGGTTCAATTCCTATCATCACAACAAGATTTTAGATTTTGGACTGGAAAAAATGTGATATTGCAGAAGCATATTGAAACAATGCCATGTTGAATGTGTACCACAATCAAAGCTAAAACTGTCCAAAGAAATATTGCAGAGTGTGTTTTTTTTTTTTGTTGTTGTTTTTTTATTTGTTTATTTATTTATTTTTTAAATGCAATGTGGGGGTGTCACTTCTCAAATACCACAGAACTGTTTTGTGAATAACCCTTCAGTGTTATCTGCGGAATCAATATGATCTGTTATCTGTGTTATTAATGTAATCTGCTACATACAGTAGTTGTTACTTATTTTGCTTTATTTTTGAATTTAGCTTATTTAATATTTATCTTAGATTAGATTACAGCAAAATAATTAACAAATAAAAAAATTTTTATCCTATGTAAACAAACCCTTTCTAAAAAATTGGCACAAATTATCAGTGAAAAAAAAAAACATATGAAGAAGGCAATGAAGACATTATGCTAATAATGGTGATGGAAATCCCCGCCATCAACATTGATATAACTTATAAAAACAAATGATAGGAAACTATACATTGCAATGTCAACTAGTGGGAAAAAGAAACACTGTATGACAAGACGCCAATATTTCTATTCATATAATTTGAGTTGATGAAAATCTAATCACCAAAAATCACAGCTGTCCATCAGGGATGAAATTGAATGAAAAATACTGAAGACTCAAATACTTTCTATGGCTGTTTGTTTTTGTTTAATAATTTTTACAGTCTAGTTTTTGTTTTATTGCATAAAAACAATCAACCTTGATTCAGTTTTTATTATAAATATGCATGTCAAGATTCTATACACATCTTCTGTTTTAAAGAAACCTTCCACTATTGTTTTGGAAATAGGCTCATTTCACAAGTTGGCTTTTATCAAGTCTGCTGCAGCCAAAGTTATATTATGATATTAATGACATTGCTTCCTTGATTATTAGAGTATAGTTCCTAGCCATAGAAAATAGCAACTTTTCATCTTAGTACACAACGTAACTACAGAAGAGTCAAGCTTTAAGTAAGAAAATGATCAAAACCTTGTTTGATTTTTATTTATTTTTGTGCAAGATGCTAATGTCTTAATCTTATTCAGTAGTTTATACGAAGCTAAATATAAGTGCACCTGCCAGACACAGACACAGTCTGAGTTCAAAAATGGTAAAACTCTCCAGTTTGCATATCATACCATATCATATCCTACAGTCAGGTCCATAAATATTGGGACATTGACACAATTCAAACATTTTTTTGGCTCTTTACACCAACACAAAGAATTGAAATGAAAGGAACAAAATGCGCTTTAACAGCAGACTTACATCCAAATCAGGTGAATGGTATAGGAATTACAACAGTTTCAATATGTTCCTCCCACCTGTTAAGGGCATAAAAGTAATGGGACATAATAATATTCATAAATCAAACTTTCACTTTTTAATACTTGGTTGCAAATCCTTTGCAGTCAATTACAGCCTGAAGTCTGGAACACATAAACATTACCAGACGCTGGGTTTCATTCCTCGTGATGCTCTGCCAGGCCTTTACTGCAACTGTCTTCAGTTCCTGCTTGTTATTGGGGCATTTTTCCTTCAGTTTTGTCTGCAGCAAGTGGAATGCATGCTCGATCTGATTCAGGTTAGGGAATTGACTTGGCTATTGCATGACATTCCACTTCTTTCCCTTCAAAAACTCTTTGGTTGCTTTTATAGTATGCTCTGGGTCATTGTCCATCTGCTCTATGAAGTGCCAGCCATTGTGTTCTGAAGCATTTGGCTGAATATTAGATCATTTTATATTAGATAATTTTGCCCAAAAAACTTTAGATTTCATCCTGTTGCTTTTGTCAGCAGTCACATCATCAATAAATACAAGAGAACAAGTTCCATTGGCAGCCATACATGCCCATGGCATGACACAACCACCTCCATATTTCACTGCTTAGGATCATGAGCAGTTCCTTTCCTTCTCCATACTCTTCCCAGCACTATGGTACAAGTTGATCTTGGTCTCTTCTGTCAGTAGGATGTTGTTCCAGATCTGTGAAGGCTTATTTAGAACTGTAATCTGGCCTTCCTGTTTTTGAGGCTCACCAATGGTTTACATTTTGTTGTGAACCCTCTGTATTCATTCAGGTGTTGTCTTCTCTTGATTGTTGACTTTGACACACATACACCTTTCCCCTGGAGAATGTTCTTGATCTGGGCAACTGTTGTGAAGGGTGTTTTCCTTACCAGGGAGATAGTTCTTTTGTTGTCCAAAAGTTACAGAGGTGAATGTTCCAAACAGTCGTTTTGTTATCTCTTTAATGGGTTTGTTTTGTTTTTTTCAGCCCTATGATGGCTTGCTTGACTGCTTGAGAGTTGTCAGCAACAGATTCCAAATGCAAATACTATAGCACACTTTGAATTCTAGACCTTTTATCTGCTCGTTGTAATTGGGATAATGAGGGAATAACACACCTGGCCATGGAACAGCTGAGAAGCCTGTTGTACCTTACTTTTGGTCCCTTAACAAGTGCGAGGCACATATGCAAACTGTTGTAATTCCTACACCGTTCACCAGATTTGGATGTAAATACCCTCAAATTAAAGCATTACTGTCTGCAGTTAAAGCACATATTGTTCATGTTGGAGTGTAGAGCCAAACATGTTAGAATTGTATTGATGTTCCAATATTTATGGACCTGACTGTATATTATGTCATGCAAAATCTCCCCCAAAAAAGTGGTGTTCCTTTAAGCTTCTTCTTTCATCCCTCCCCTCCCCCCTTTAATTAATTTAATGCAATATCCTACACTGTACATAAAAATACTTAGAAACGAAGACACTGATGTCACACAAACAACATTTCCCTTGGAATTTTCCACTTCAAATCCTGTTTTATAATCTGTTTTGTTGACTTCTGCCATCGCTATTTGTGCTAATCGACCTCTGCAGGAAAGTTGACTGAGATGGTAGACGTGATAGCTACTTAAAATGACTCCTCGCCAGCGGCAATCATTCCGATCTTAATCTCCACTTCAAGAGACTTTACCCCTGAAGGTTAGATGCTACTCCACACTGAGCCCCGTCCCAGCACCGCTGCACCTGCAGAGGACAATCACAGAGGACAAAAGAAACCCCTGTGCCCGTTTTGGCCTTCATGTCAATCTAATGGATGAGACATCGATGAATATGAGCCCGCGGAGGACCGATGTCAGCTCCGTTCCTTCTCATTCCCTCACTCAGAATCACATTTGCAAGTAAATTGGTGTAAGATTAATTAAACGGCTTATCATTTGCCTGTCCCGGTATCTGAGTAGGACAAGAAAAGGGGTCTGAAGAGGCCTTAAACCCGGCAGACTTTGGTTAGAGGAGTTTCTTTTTTTGGCAGTGCTGTAAAATGACAGGGATTAGAGGGTATCCGTCACAAAGTGCAGAATTCTGAGTCTTCTCAGGGGAACATTTCAACTCAAACATCCCCCGTTCCTCTACAGGGATTGATTCTGATGAGGATTACAGTACTTTTTTTTCTTCTTACTTTTGAACTTCTGGAGTTTGTAAAATGAGTCTGGGAAGTGATCAAACTAGAGCAGTGTGTGTTATACTGTATCTATGTGTAGAATCAGTCTGTATTGTTAACACACTGAAGTATACTGTTTTTAAATCGTTGCAAACCTTGACTTTAGACAGACTATAGATTTGACTAAAGATTTACCTGATTATCCAAAATGTTAGAAAAAGAAATCTTGAAACTTAACTTTTTAAATATTATCTATCTATTATTGTGAAATACTAAATGACTGATATTCCAACACGATCTCACGGCAAGTCATAATTTTTTGATTTAGTGGCTAATTCGTATGAATTCGTACAATCTAATTCGCACAATTTAGTACAATTTGCTCATCTCCCAATGACGGTTGGGTTTAAGGCTGGGGTTAGGTGCCACGCCTCCTTTTTAAAATCTTACAACTCAACTCATACGAATTTCTACGTATTAGCCACTAAACTGACAAAACGTAAAATACTAAAGGTTTCTCGTGAGATCAGGCTAGATATTCAGTGCTGTAAAGTAATGAATTACAAATATACTCAAATTACTATGTAACTGAGCAGTGTCTTTCATTCTTTCTTTCTTTCTTTCTTTCTTTCTTTCTTTCTTTCTTTCTTACTTTCTTTCTTTTTGTTTACAGTCTCTTTTAAGTTTTACCACAAAACCGTCACTAACTTTATTGACTGCCTTAAAACAGACTAAGGGCGCAAAAGCATTAAGAGCTTGTCTGAATCCACTTCTGCTATTTTATGGCAGGAAAAATTTGGTCTGCACCCTGGCCCATGATCTAACAGGGTTGTGCTTATTCTCTTAATGAGTTTTTTTGAGCATAACATGCATTAAACCAATCAGTCTTATCTCTCATTCTCTTTAAGAGTCAGTTTCGTCACTCCGTTTGCCATTTACATGGTGGACTTTGTAAGTGGAAAAACTGAACACTTCACTAGCAAGAAAACAATTTAACAGACCATCTGCAGCATGAGGATAAAGAACGAACCTTCTTTCAGCCTCTTTACTTTACTTTTACTCTTTACTCCTTTCGTGAACAAGGAAATAGTGTTGTATGCACTCCACTGAAGACATCCATTAGCCTACATATTTAATTTTGTTTGTTAAAAGCAAAGATTTGTTTCAAAACTATTCTAAATTCAGTTCTAAATTCCAGCAAACTAATAAATAAACAATAATAATGAAGTGTGGTAAAAAGTTATATCCAAACATGTCCTATTCTTAGGCCCAATATGATGATGCATAGGTCTTCAAAACCCGACAGGTGGACAAATCTAAACTTGTTTTTATTACAACAAATATAAATATGTATATAACAAATACTACTACTACTATTAATAATAATAACATTAAACAAATGCAAACTCTCATGAGTGAACTGAAAAAAAAAAACCCTGAGATGAAAAAGCATGGAGGTAGTGGTTTTTATATTTATTTAGAAAACGTCCTGTGTGTACAAGCAATGTGTACATGTTTTGACCCCCATAGGCACATAATGCACTCTGTGCTGGACTTTAGACCTTTTAGGTGGTCAATGGCGCAGTCTATTTCAGTTCCGCAAAAAAGCAATGCGCCAACATCGACAGACTGTCTTAAAAGACTGTGCAAAACACTGCACCAAGAGAATTGGCAACACTGATGCTGTGTAAATTAAAAACAAAACAAAAAAGTGGCCCTTTAGTCTTGGTAGAAAAATACAAATTAAAAAAAGCATTCCAATAAGCGTTTCATAGTTATTATCTTTAAAGCAGCACTATGCAAGTTTCTCTTGTGGCTCCTAATTGTGGTTTATAAGAAAAATCAAAGACTATAGAATACACAAGACATGTCAATCGTATTGTTTTGAATGAGGAAAAGGGTAACGGTCAATATGGTGAATAAAGCCCGCCTTCTAGCACAGGAGCCAATGATCAATCGCTATAGACTGATGGTACTCTGGGAGAGGTGCTCAGAACAGACTTTAACACGTTTCCGAATTTTCTGCAGATTTTGTGTGATTCGGACATTTAGAAATAAAACTAAAGACAGTTGTTGCTTAATTGTGTTGGTGATTCCTAATAAGAAATTCAATTATAAGCTTGGCAAGCATTTTTGGAGAATTTGACATTTTCCCATTCAGACAGAATGCCCAAGCATACTGCCCGAGAGGCAGTTGAGCTCTTCTGCTGCTCCTATTGGCTGTCACACAAGAAAGCCGTTCTTCATTTCCATGAAGTTGAAGGATTCTCAACTTTGTCATGTCGCGCAACATGCCCACCTGGTCGCCAACAGTTAATGTTGTTTGTGTAGATGGAGGTCACGGAAGTCGCTTGCTCTCCGTTGAAATGAATGGTTGCTTGTCTCTTTGCTGCTGCAAGTCGCTCATATTGTAAATGAGCCCTAACTTCACCTAGTAACATGTGATGTGTACCTTAATTTCACTATTGGCCAAAAACGTAGGCTTTTTTACACAGTGCTGCTTTAATAGGTTCAATGTACTTGGTTGGACCCCTTTTTGCCTTCAGAACTGCCTTAATCCTTTGTGGCATAGATGCAACAAGGTACTGGAAATACTCCTCAGAGATTTTGGTCCATATTGACATGATAGCATCACGCAGTTGCTGCAGATTTGTCGGCTGCACATCCATGATGTGAATCTCCTGCACAACTACATCCCAAAGGTGCTCTATTGCATTGAGATCTGGTGACTGTGAAGGCCATTTGAGGACAGTGAACTCATTGTCATGTTTAAGAAACCAGTCTAAGATGATTCAAGCTTTATGACATGGCGTCTTATATCCTGCTGGAAGTATCCATCAGAAGATGGGTACGCTGTGGTCATAAAGAGATGGACATGGTCAGCAGCAATACTTAGGTAGGCTGTGGCACTGACACAATGCTCAATTAGTACTAATAGGCCCAAAGTGTGCTAGGAATATATTCCCCACACCCTTACACCACCACCACCCCAACTGTTGATACAAGGGAGGATGGATCCATACTTTGATGTTGTTGACACCAAAGTCCGGATGTTGCAGCAGAAATCGAGACAAATCTTCTATTGTTCAATTTTGGTGAGCCTGTGCAAATTGTAGCATCAGTTCCCTGTATTTAGCTGACAGGAGTGACACCCGATGTGGTCTTCTGCTGCTTAAGGCCATCCGCCTAAAGGTTCGACATGTTGTGCATTCAGAGATGCTCTTCTGCATACCTCGGTTGTAACGCGTGGTTATTTGAATTACTGTTGCCTTTCTATCAGCTGAAACCAGTCTGGCCATTCTCCTCTGACATTTGGCATCAACAAGGCATTTGCGCCCACAGAACGGCAGCTTGCTGAATATTTTCTCATTTTCTGACCATTCTCTGTAAACCTTAGAGATGGTTGTGCGTGAAAATCCCACTAGATCAGCAGTTTCTAAAATACTCAGACCACCCTGTCTGGCACCAACAACCATGCCACGTTCAAAGTCACTTAAATCACCTTTCTTCCCCATTCTGATGCTCGGTTTGAACTGCAGCAGATCGTGCCTAAATGCATTGAGTTGCTGCCATGTGATCAACTGAGTAGAATCTTGCGTTAACTAGCAGTTGGGCAGGCATACCTAATATAATGGCCGCTGACTGTAGTCTTAGCTGTTCTTAAATAGACATACTTTAATCCTGCATGTCATTGTTAGTAATTCTACTGTACTTTTTAATATCATTCTTACAAATAATTTTCAGCTTTCCCCCGAAATCTTTGAAGATGTTGCATGAACACACATCATTAAGCAATTTGCTGCAGCGGGCCATGTGTAAACTTTAAGTATCTTTGTTTAAAGGCATTATTTATGAATAATGTATTTCACAGTGCAGTGGAGTCCTTTGCATGTCTGACTGTTCTATTATTCAGTATAAGCTCTCGCACAGGCTAAATGTTTATATGATAATATATTACACCGGTCACACTGAATTACGTAAAATTGTTTATTTGTTTACAGTTTCCTGAGCTCCTCTGGTTTTTATTCAGCGATATTTTGTTTTCATGTTTCATCTCTTTTCTACTGTACTCCATAACACATGCACACAGTCTTTTCCTCTTCATCTCTCTCCTCTCGTTTACACAGCACTCTGTAATTCCTAGCTATTTGTGCTGGCCGGCAAAAGGTTGCCTGCCTCTCTGACAATCAATCTCTTCACATTTTTCAGCACGTGAGGCGAATGAACAATGCTTTTCTTTTGTGGATTGTAGGAAACCGAGCTTACTCAGAATTTCATCTCAAATCGCGTCTGCATGTCTTTCTAATCCCGCTGCGTCTTCAGTTTCCTCCTGCTGCAGAGACACAAGTAATGCTGGCTCTCCTGGAAAAAGCCACGCTTGTTCTCTCTGCGAGGGTTTTGGATGCTCGAATTGAAGACACAGCGGGGCAAATGCACTAAACAGTTGCGCCATTCTAATGTGTGCTTTTTTCAGTGCAAACACTTTTGTATGTGACTCACAAAACAGACTCTGTTCAGTTTGACTAGACTGTATCTTTTTGATGCCTTCCTGCATATGATTTTGTGTCAAATTCTGTTCATTTGGGTTCCTCCTGGTGCTCCGGTTTCCACCACAGTGAATTGGATGAACTAAATTGACTGTTGTGTATGCGCAGTGGTGTAAAGTAACTAATTACAATTACCAAGTTACAGTAATTGAGTAGTTTTTCTCAGAAATTGTAATTTACTAAGTAGTTTTAAAACTGTGTTACTTTCCCTTGAGTTCATGTTAGTGCTGTATAGGTACTTTTAATCCACTACTTTCCTTTAACCTGCAGTCACTACTTTACTTTTTCTTGTCTATGGGGATTAGAAAAATCAATCCTGTGATTCCTGTCAAATCCAATTGCACATACTGTAGAAAGTAAATCGCATCATAATGAACTACCTTAAGACATGGGCGATTTATAATTGCAGCAAACTGTTTGGAGGCATTAAAAGTGTCCAAGAAGATGTCCAAAATCTTTACACGCATCGACCCAGAGACTGTTTAGATGCATGTCACTGATGAGAAGATGACGGATGTTTACTGTATGATGACCAAAATGGCCTTAAACCCTCAACAGGCACAAGACGTCAACATGACATCAGATTGACTTGGTACCCTAACATCATAGGGATGTTGCAGTTTTTTTGGAAATAAAAATCAGGTTGACATTAGAACTCAACGTCAGGCCGGTGTCAGTGTCCAACGTCCAGCCTTAAATCAACCAAATATCAACGTCTCATGATGTTGCAGCTTGACGTTGTGTGGACGTTACAACTATGACATCTATCAGATGTTGGATTTTCGTTGCCATAACTGATGAATAAATGTCAGCATTTGACGTCAATATGATGCTGGTTTAAGATGTTGGCTTGACGTTGGATTTTGGTCACTTTCCAACACAACCTGAAATTGACCAAATATCAACATCATTTGATGTCATTATTAGACATCAAAATAACATTGTCCTTAGATGCTGGCTAAACGTTTAATTTTGGTCACCTGACATAACAACCTAAATCAAACCTAATATTAATGTCTTATGACATTGTGTGCCTGCTGAGCAATAACTAGATGCACTGCAGAATGTTACACACATCCACAAATTACATGTAAATGCATCTGCTTTTCACAGCATAATACTCACTACTCACTACTCTTAAGTACTTTTGAAAGGTCTAATTTTTACTCCTACTTTGAGTAATACTTACAGCAGATTCCTTTCATCTACTTGCACTACATTTTTAGGCAAATAATGGTACTTTCACTTGAGTATGATTTCTCAGTACTCTTACTACCACTGTGAGGGTGCATAGGTGTTTCCCATTACTGGATTGCAGCGGGAAGGGCATCCGCTGTGTAAAACATATGCTGGAATAGTTGGCGTTTCATTCCACTGTGCCAACCCCTGATAAACAATGGATTAAACTGAAGTTAATCCACTGAAAGAACTCTGACCATTTGAACATTTCTTCAATCATATTCTGATCATTTGCTTCTGCATTTGGATTAGTGACGTCTGTGGACGTCTGTTTGATGGCTTCAGCCATAATATTCTTAACCATGCCTTCTCTTGCTGTTAGTTTGTTACAAAGGAATGGTTCACATAAAGAAAGTACTTCCTAGAGGGCCGCAGCTGTGCATAGTTTAGCTCCAACCACCTTCAACTCTCACCTGCTTAATAGTAAATAGTCTACAGTGATAATGAACACCTTGATTAGTTGGATTAGCTGTGCTTGATTAGGGTTGGAGCAAAACCCTGCAGAGCTGGGGTTCTCCAGGAATCAAATTTGAGACCTATGGTTTAGAGCAGGGGTGATCAACCCTGGTCCTGGAGATCTACCTTCCTGCAGAATTCAGCTCCAACATATATCAAACACACCTGCCTGTAATTATCAAGTACTGTCCAGGTCCTAATTAAG
Source organism: Danio aesculapii (assembly GCF_903798145.1). Classification (NCBI taxonomy): domain Eukaryota; kingdom Metazoa; phylum Chordata; class Actinopteri; order Cypriniformes; family Danionidae; genus Danio; species Danio aesculapii. The sequence goes on along the minus strand of NC_079449.1, from coordinate 35,206,046 downwards.
TAGATCAGGTGTGTTTGATCAGGGGAAGGTAGATCTCCAGGAACAGAATTGAGCACCCCTGGTTCATAAGGTGCATCCCAAATTGCATACTTATGCACTATTCTATGCCATTTTGTAGTATAAATAGTGTAAGTAGTGCGTTCACACCGAAAACTCTAAAAATAATAAGTACACTTTAATTGCGCAAATGATGCACTTATTCAACAGGTAAAATGAGGTGTGGAAGGATGGACACCGCACGCCCTCAACGAGCGCTGCTTTGCTCACTTAGCGGAAAGGGGTGGAGCTATCGGGCGCACATGTTGGATTACATTATTTATTTTGGATTATGAAAGCAAAAATTTCCTACGAGAGTCATAATAGTGCCTCCCGATGGTGAATGCAGTTATATTTATAGCAGGTATTATTTGGTACTTTAGTCATTTATTTCACTAATTTGGCAACCGCCAAATACAGTATCATTAGGGAAACGGTTTGGAATTTCCGCTTAGTAAAAAAACATTAGTGTTCCATTTGGAACAACACTACATACATGTACAATGCTGTTGAGTGTGTAAATGCATAAGTGCATAGTGTATAGTGTGCCATTTGGGATGCAGCTATAGATATTTACATAAGATGTTGCTTACCCTTTTGTTGGCTATTGGAAGGAACTGCTTTCACTTCTTATTTTAACAGAGGGAGCGATTCGTTTGTGAATGAATCCCCGTTATGAATGACTCCTTCATTTAAATAATTAGCTGACAATAATACAAGTTTCTAGCACCACAGCATCTTGTTGTCATATTTATTTTTCATTGTTTGCTGATTTTTTTCAACAAAACTAGCATGAGCCTTGTATTTAGTGCAAGTTAGAGGTAATTTGCCTTATAGTCAGTGCAGTAAGTGATTGTATTATCATCAATAATATTACTTGTTGAGCACAAAAGTTTGTAACATACAAAAAGGTTAAAAAAAAAACAAAAAAAAAACGAAATCTTACCTATGAAATGTTCTGCCTTTATGCTTTGTTTTCTTTGTTTGCTTGTTACTACACCCGTACTCAGCACTAAAGTCCAGCATCTTCACGTTGACACACGTTGTCTTGACTAGTGTGGTTGAATGACATTTGTTCTGGGAGTCCTGTACTAATTTGGCGGTGCTATTGACACATGCTCAGGGTCTGTACACGATATCTAGTGTATATATCTATGCCCCTGGTTTAGAGAGAGCAAATTGTTAAAGGTTCAATGAAATTCAAAGAAAAAAATCATTTTAGTTTCAGTCTGTTAATTAAGAATGTCTGTTAGTTAGTGTGCTCAAACACAGTAACAAAATTTGCATTTAGAAAATTAAAAAACTGATATAAACTACCAAAGTTGCACTTTGTCAGTTTGTCACTTCTGCCTTAATGGATCAACAATTAATTTTTTTATGTCACCTCATACTTCAGTTTCTCATCATATTTTGACTAATTAAATGCTCTCTAGTATCTGCCATGCCCCATCCTCTTCTCCTTTGCATATCATTTGATGCACTTGAGCTCAACTGGCAGAGCTGTGATAAAATAAAAAATAAAAATAAAAAATGCTATTGGCTGTTTTTAAAAGGGGAGGAGCTACTCTATTTCCCAACTTTGTTTAATTTTTCAGTTGAGATTATGTCAAACATAAAATAAAAAATGCACATTTCAAAGCACTTCACAGGACCTTAACAGACTATTTTAGCCCATGTACACGGATTATTTTTTTTTGTTAAAAAAAAAAAAAAAAAAAAAACACTTTCACAAACACTGATGTAATGAGGCAAAAACTTTGGATTTAGTGGCCACATGACCACACTGTTCTTTACTCTGCTCAGAGTTTCCACAAAGTTTCTATTTCAGTGATCCGATATACGGTTATAATATAGATATATATTTTTAGGCTTAAAAAAGTTTTCATTGATTGGATAGATGGATGAATGGATGGACGTATTGATTGAATGATAAAATACAATGTTGTACAAAACATTATACACTTTTTATGAACCATTTTTTAAACCGAATAAATAATAAATAAATTGAATAAATAATCTCATTTTCTACTCATTTCAGAATGTTGAGAACTAATGTTCCCGTGATGTTTAAAAAATTCAAAAAATGTATTTATTTTCATCATTCATTTATTTTCTTTTGGCTTAGTCCCTTTATTCATCAGGTGTCACCACAGTGGAAAAAATGGCAACTTATCCAGCATATGTTTTACACAGTGGCTGCCCTTCCAGCTGCAACCCATCACTGAGAAACACCCATACAATCTCATTCACACACATACACTACAGACAATTTAGCTTACCAAATTCACCTATATCGCATGTCTTTGCACTTGTGGGGGAAACGGGAGCACCCGGAGGAAACCCACATTAATATGAGGAGAATATGCAAACTCCACACAGAAATGCCAACTGACCCAGCCGAGGCTTGAACCAGTGACCTTCTTGCTGTGAGGCGACAGAGCTACTCACTGCGCCACCGCGCTGCCCCTCTAAAAGTTTATTTTTCCTTAAAAACAATATTATCGCTTGTGTTTTGTTCAAACTGACTTCCATTGTAAATTAAAAAAAAATTTAAGCCTTGACACCAAATAGTTTTACATGGTTTTCCCTGTTAGGAAGAGGTAAAATTTGTAATGTTTACTGTTGGTCATCAGTTGGTGCTATTAAACCTTTAGCTTGGCCTTTGCAAAAAGTTTATTTTTATCACACTTTATTTTGATGGTCCGTTTGTTAAATTTAATTTACATTGCATCTCTTCTCTATTCTAATTCTCATTAGATTATAAGTAGACTGTTAGGTTGGGGTTAGGGTTAGTGTAAATTGACATGTACTTGCAAAGTTTCTTATAGTCAGTTAAATGTCTGTTGACTGTCTGTATTAACAGATATTAAGTAGACAGTCTACTAATACTCAAATGCACCATCACAATAAAGTGTTACCAGTTTTGTTTTAACCTCTTCCCACCAGGGAAAATCCACCAACAATAAAGAATACATAATAATATGGTGTTATGGCTTTGCAATCAAAAAATGACATTATAACTGAAATCAATGGGGCAAAAACAGCCACTAACATAAAGAATGGGAAAGAATAAAGAATGGGTTGTAAGTTTGCTTGCTGAGAAATTGTTAAGCTGAGAATTTTAATGCATTTTCCCAAAATATGTGTCAAAATAAGATTTGTCATCAAAAACCATTCCATTTGCTGAAACACAGAGAAAGTTATTGCCAAATTAAGACTCAAAGTCACCTCAGAGGGGTTAAAAAACATCCCTGACAGCACACAAGGATTAAAGACACCTTGAGTGATATTTGAAAATACTGAGACAAACAATTTTTTACTTGACTTGATTTGAATCGCATGATAAACCAATGCACACACAAAATTCTTTCTTTTTATCCTAAAACCTTGGGCAGTTTTGTGTTCGTCAACGGAAAGCTAGAGTGTAAAGGAACATGACAGCAGTTCACTAGTGTAGTTTATCTGCTGGATGTTCACCTTTCTCCACCCACTCCATATGGATCGGGCTGTCACAGAATTGCGTAGTCGGGATAATGTACTTAGTCGGTAGGGCTCTGGTTATGTGTGTTTCGCACAGAGGCTGCAAATCACTGCAGTGATTGATCCCTCCATCAGACAATGTAGACTCTCTTTCTCAGCTTGTGTCAGTGTGATTTACTCACAGTATAATCCGGGCCTTGAGCTGGTCTGCTCTTTTCCTACGGCGGCTTTTTTGCGTGATCCAGAGAGAACGGATTTCACTACTTATACGCCCAGGCGTTTATTGAATTACTGAGAGAAGCAGAGGCGAGTGGAAGTCAATTGACACATGGGGTTGAATAAAATAAAATAATTACATAAACGGTCATTTAAATGGAAGATCACACAATTAAGAATTTATGTAAATATATATATATATATATATATATATATATATATATATATATATATATATATATATATATATAAAACACAAAAGTCTGTCGTCGATCCTAGTTGTAAGAGCAACAAATAATAACTTGATTTCTAATTGATCATTTAAAAGTGTCAGAAGGTAGTTTTTTTTTTTTAGATGAATCATCTGTTGAACTGAAAAGTCATGGTTTGGAGTTACACTCAGAATGGCAGCGTGCAAGAGATCTGTAGAGTGTATGGCAACATCAACAGCCTGAGGTATCAAGACATTTGTGCTGTCATTACATTACCAACCACAGAAGAAAGCATTGAAGTTAGAATTGGAAGATGTAAACAGAGTACATATGTAGTATGTCGAAAGACTTTAACCCCATTTAAATGCCAGATTTGAACAGGGATGTGTCTCATTTACCAGTGATTCAGTCGAACAAAACACATCTTATTACCTGGTATAAACATGACATCAGTCATGTTTACATCACTGACTCCTGTCTCATCCACGTTCGCCATTCTTGCAGTTCTCCTGGTAAGCTTAATAAACACACGTGAGATGGCAAAATAACATATTGATTGAAAGGCATTCAAATTGCACAATTACAAGTAATGATAAAACACATTAAAAGGAAAGTAACGAGACCGATTTAAAAATGTAAGAAGTAAAAAGCACTGATATTTGTGTAAAAATGTAAGGGGTAAAAGTAAAAAGTTGTCAGAAAAACAAATAGTGGAGTAAAGCACTGATACCAGAAAAATCTACTTAAGTACAGTAATGAAGTGTTTGTACTTTGTTACTTCCCATCTTTGAGTGTATCTGTGATGAGAGAATGTGAGAGTGTATGGGTGTTGCCCAGTACTTGATTGCGGCTGGACGGGCGTCTGCTGCGTAAAACATACACTGGAAAAGTTGGTGGTTGATTTTGCTGTGGTGACCCCTGTTAATCTGGGACTAAGCTGAAGGAAAATAAGTGAATGAATGTTGTGTTCTATGGCTAAAAGAAGCTTCCCTATAAGCATAACTTAAAACTTTCTTTCCCCCATTTAGATGAATTGCATTGGAGGAACTGTGAAATGAACAGCAAAATCCTTCTGTGTGTGTTTATAAACGCTAATGCTATTTATATTTATATAAAAAGACTTGAAACAACAAAAGAGCTGCACAATAGAACATCAGGGAGAAATTCTAAAGTTATGATCACATCATGTACAGCTGCACACTCAAAATGAGCACATGGCGCGCTTTGTAAACTCAGATTCACCTAATGAATGGGAAATCGGGGGGGTTGGCGGGTGACGAGCGTATTGTCGGCAACAGATTGTTTCTTGTTTCACTTCAGTAAAGCTGGGTGCAATTAACAATGTTTGGATGATCGTTCAATTGCGAGCCGCAGATGTGCAAATGCGTTTGCTGATGTCACAAGCTTCCCTGATAAGGATACTGATAGGATCATTTAATGAGCCCACCGGCATCAGTGAATTCTGCAGAGGAGATTTCTTGAAAAGATTAGTTCACACCAAAATGAAAATCATTATTCTGTTGTAACGCCGTAGCTCCCATGCCTCATTTGCAGATTTGTGCATTTAAACTTACTGCATCGTGATACCACACGCAGTCATCTTTAGTTGTCAAATGTTGCCAGTCTTATTTGTGTTTGATTCACTGTAACAAATGCTGGGTTCAACAAAATTCCTCCATGTTGTCACAACACAAATGGACTAGGGGAATGATTTTCGCTTTTGGTGCGGGAGGTCCCCAGGTCATATCCCGGACGAGCCCCCATTTGTTACGCCTCATGGCTCACAAGGACGTAACAAACAAGAGGGATACCCAAGAAAGCCAAAATTATATAACATAATGTATTAAAGTTTTAAACAACTTAAAGCGCCAATATGTAAATGTAGCAGTCAGAAATCAGTGGTGTTTCGGATGTAGGTGTATGCCTGAATATGTAATGTTGGATGTACAAAATAATCAAATATAACAAAACAAAACAAAAAATCCAGTCCAAAGCAGAAGCCTCCTCAAAATGCCAGCCATAAGATTTTTAAAGGGTCCAGAGAAGTCAATAACATTACGGTTACTAAAGTAACCCTTCGTTCCCCGAGGGGGGGGGGGGGGGGGGGGAGGAAATGCTATGTCGAAACTTCCACTATGGGGATTTCGTCAGAAACTAATCATCTGAAAGAGTATAAAAATGGGCCAATGAAATCCCAATGAGTTGGCAGCGTCAGCGTGCACAGCTGGCGTCAATGACAATCAGTCATGCTATAAAGATGCAGCCAGTGCCATGCTCGACATCCTTTTCTAGCTGAAGAGACTTTCATCCTCAACAGCTAAGGGACAATCGTTGTGGCGAAGGAACATAGCATTTCCGTTCCCCCCCTCGGGGAACGAAGGGTTACTTTAGTAACCGTAACGTTCCACTTCGGATGGAGAAACTCTATGAAATCTATGGAAAACGCCACAACGAAAGAACCTTACCGCGTCCCTGGCGAAGTGTGTGCCACGCAGTAGAGCGAGCGCACCTACAATGCCCCTATACACAGTCTTCTAACGTGTCCCCTGGCCCTTACTCACCTTATTTACCTGTTCAGGAACAGTTATATTTTTTCGGGGAGTCACAATAACCCAGTAAAATAGGTTTTAATATGACCGTACGTTGGGAAAGCATTCAGTCCAGATAGGGAGGACGCTGCGGAGCTCACCTGTTACCCAGAGGGGAGACCTGGTGACAACCTGTGGTCTAGCCCAGAGATGGGGAGTCCATGCATAAGGATGGTTAGCAGGGAGGGAAGACACAAGCCCGCCTAGAAGGGGGGACTAAACTGTGGCTGAGTGAGCGTATGGGATCGCCATCGGGGATCACGCATAGCAGGCACCTATACCCAGAACGCAGGCTGACCAGCGGGCATGCCAACAACGTAACGGGCCAACACCTGACTCCTCCGCTGAGTCAGATTCTGGGGGCCTCGGAGGAACTCTGCAGGGTTTGCCAAATGGGAAACTGAACAGACAAAGCTGAAAAAGTGCACATATCTCCGGGTTAGGGAGAATGGCGCAGCAAGCGTGTTTCGACACCTCAACCAAATCGTTTCCTCAATCACCAAGGGTTACCTAATACCCTTGAGGAAACCGGCTCCACTCGCAGAATGTAAAACCTTGCAAATGTATTGGGTGTCACCCAGCTCTACAAATGTCTGTCAGAGAGGTGCCACGCCCATGAGGATGCAACGCTCCGAGTAGAGTGCGCTCTCACCCCCGGGGGACACGGCTCACCCTGGCTCTGATAAGCGAGGGAGATGGCATCCACTAACCAGTGGGCCAACCTCTGTTTAGATACCGCACTTCCCTTCTGCTGAACACCGTAACAGACAAAGAGCTGGTCAGAGGATCTAGCTCTGAGTGCGGTCCACATATATTCGCAAAGCGCGAACAGGACACAACAGTGAAAGGGCTGGGTCTGCCTCCTCCGTGGGCAGCGCTTGCAGGCTCACTACCTGATTTTTAAAAGGCATGCCAGGAACCTTGGGCACATAGCCGGGCAATGTGAGAGTAGGCCGGCCTGAATTCTAGGCACGAGTTACTGACCAAAAATGCCTCCAGATCCCAGATCCTCTTAATCGATGCCAACGCGGCCAGCAGAGCTGTCTTCAAGGACAGAAATCTTAAGGATACTGAGTCGAGTGGTTCGAAGGGATCCCCACATAGGCTCGTTAGCACTACAACAAGATACCAAAAGGGCATGAGAGGGGGGCGGGGTGGACACATCCGCCTCGCACCTCTGAGGAACCGGTGATGAGGTTATGCCTCCCCACAGTGCCGCCATCCACCGCATCATGATGAGCGGGGATGGTGGCCATGTAAACTGTCAGTGTGGAGGGTGACAGCCCTTCGCTCCAACCTGTCCTAAAGGAAAGAAAGCACAACACTGATCTGGCAAGATCAGAGATCTTCTCGGCGAGAAGCGCACCATTCAGTGAATAGACTCCACTTCAGGGCGTAGGTATGCCTCGTAGAGGGTGCACTAGCCTGAGTGATGGTAATAACCACCGCCAACGGTAGGTTACCTAATTCTTCCTCGTCGTGTGTATGGACCACACGTGGAGGTTCCACAGATCTGAGCGAGGGTGCCAGATGGTGCCAGATTGGTGATCGGTTGGGCCAGAGAGGCGCAACTAGCAAGACCTGCTCCTCGTCCTCCCTGACCTTGCACAGTAACTGCGCGAGTAGGCTCACTGGGGGAAACGCATATTTGCACATGCCCTGAGACTCTGGGTGGAGTCGCCATTCTCCCGGGGTAGGAGCTGCCGTGAGAGCCCGTTGGCCACACGGTTGAGCTCATCCGGGATGTGAATAGCAAGCAGCGACTTCAGCCGCGTATGACTCCAGAGGAGCAGACGGCGAGCGAGCTGAGACATGCGGCGGGAGTGTATACCCCCCATACAGATGATACACGCTACCGCCACCGTGCTGTCCATCCTGACCAGTGTTGCCCCTCAGCCCCGGTAAAAAGCGACGCAGAGCGAGAAACACTGCCAACAGCTCTATGCAGTTGATATGCCAATGCAGCTGGGTTCTCTTCCACAGGTCCGCAGCAGCATGCCCGCAACACATGGCCCCCCAACCCGTACTGAAGGCATCTGTCGAAACGACAACATGCCTGGATGCCTGACCTAGGGGGTCTCCAGCCTGTAGGAAGGAGGGGTCCCTCCAGGGGGTGAGGGTGCGGCGACACAATGCAGTGACAGCCACTCGGTGTGTGCCCGCATGCCATTCTCGTCTGGGGACCCGATCGTGAAGCCAATGGTGTAGTGGTCTCATATGGAGCAATCCGAGCGGCGTGGCCGCGGCTGCCATATGCCCCAGGAGCCTCTGAAAAGATTTCAGGGGGACCACCTTTTTCCTGTCGAACTCTCTTAGTTCAGCATTAGCTCGGCGCGTTCTCGTGAGAGGCGCGCCTTGATAGTGATCGAGTCAAGCTCCAACCCGAGAAAGGAGATGCTCTTTTCTCAGTTGACCTGAAACCCCAACAGGCGGAGGTGCCGGAGCACCTCGTCTCTGTGCATAATCAATTGCTTCCAGGAGTGGACTAAAATCAGCCAGTCATCAAGATAATTGAGCTTGCGGATGCCCACTTGGTGAAAACCCACGGAGACAGAGAAAGCCCGAGGTTGAGGACCCGTACTGCCATGCTCGACCCTCGAACGCAAACCGCAGTTTTGTGGCATGGAAGAATGGAGACATGGCAATACGCGTCCTTCAGATCTATTGCTGCAAGCCAATCATGAGGTCAAACGCATCGGGTGATGCACTTCTGCGTAAGCATTCTGAAGCGCAGCCTGTGAAGGCAGCAGTTCAAAACACACAGATCTAGGATTGTCCATAGCCCACCGCTCTTTTTAGGCACGATGAAGTGCGGGCTGTAAAACCCGCCCTCCATCTCAGCTGGAGGGACCGGCTCGATTGCATCCTTCTCAACATTCTTTAGAAAATCTTGTTTTGTTTTCATTTGAAGAAACTCCGAAAAGTTTAGAACTATTTCAGTGTGACTAAGGCTTAATCCCAATTCTATTTTTGTACCCCTACCCCTTCCCCTTGGCCCTTACAACCGATGGTTAAGGGGAAGGGATTAAAAATTTACCCCTAAGAATTGGGACAGCACTACAGCACCTGCACACGTCATCATATGTCCTCGCGATCTCTTGCTTCATATGAGATCGACGATTGCGACTGCTGTAGTTATTCCAGTTGTGCTATTTTTTGGCATTTATCTTCAGGATATCATTGAAGGAATATATTGTGTTATCATAACGATGTAATGTGGCAATAAGATTGTAACAGTACTGTGCATTTACACAGTGGCCATATTCATATGTAAACACACCAAAAACAACATTAACATCATGCCAGACACTGTAAAAAGCTCATTCCCAGCCACTAGACTTTTCTGACAGGGTATTCCAGTGTCATCGAGTGTCAGAATGTTGTGGGACTGCTATACAGAAGTTATTATTAGGTATTATAGATCGCAAATAGATTGCAAAATTTAGCAGTCTTTATTTTAGCGTTTTTTTTAAAGCATGATGGTATAACACGACCGCGGTTATGAATATATTAAAACATGTGTTTGTTTGTTGTAAAAATTCGTAATAATGACAAAAAATACTAATTTGTGGATCTCCTTACTTCCGGGTGCAGCTGTGGCTAGTGTACTCTAGGAAATTTTTCTTACCCCTTGATTTCCAGTGTGGTCGAACCCTTGCCCTTAGCCCTATGCCTTCAAGCTAAAGAGAATTGGGACACCACTACCCTTTCACGGGCATGCGCAAAACGAGGGGAACCAGAGCACCCGAAGGAAACCCACACAAATGCAGGGAGAACATGCATACTCCACACAGAAACGCCAACTGACCCAGCCAAGGCTCAAACCAGTGACCTTTTTGCTGTGAGGCGACAGCACTACCTACTGCGCCACTGCGTAGCCCAGGATAAATTTAGATTTAGACATTCATTTTGTATTAAATATACAGTGCTCAGCATAAGTACACCCCAGTTTGAAAATGAATATTTTTATCCATTTCTCTATGAATATAGGCAATGTATTTTGGTGAATGTAAACAAAACTGATTTATTAAACACATATATTTATTAAAATAATATTTTAGTCACCAAAATAGATAATACAATTAAATTTAAGAAAAAATTACAACTTACAAAATTTCAACTAAATACATAATTGTTTTTTCTTCTCTTGATTTTCCCTCTTTTTTTAAATTTGTGTTTAATATTTTTCTATAACATATAATTTGGGTGTACAAGTTTTTGGACCCTTGTCATGAGTTATTTTGTTAGATAAGCTCCAGATTTTGCTTTAGTACTGACTAATCTAATGCATATGCACAAAACAAAATTTTGTATAGCTTCCAATTAAAAATATTATTTCAAAATATCAATTTAGTAGATTTTTTGTGAATGGTGTACTCATATATGCTGAGCACTGTACAACAAAAAATAATCACACCAGTGGGAAATTGCTCCTGTCATTTTTTGTCAAGTTAGTGAGTGGTGTTAAAATGTGGTGTGTCCAGGGCCAGTTATGTTTCCTTGTGAGAACAGGCTGGAATTTCATATTTGGGTTGAATTATTCCTTTAAACCCAGATTATTTCAGAAAGAGGATAAAATGGCATTTGAAAATATTTCATAGTACATTTATTAGCACAGTAAAATGTTTAAATTCCTTCAAAATATTTATAAATGCCATCACTTCATGTAATTAGAACCGTAAGATCCTGTCTGAAGTGGATGCTGTCAACAATATCTTTATTCCAGAGTTTTACTTCTGGCATAAGGCATCGAGTATATATTCGGAAGAAGCAGCTAGTGGTCCATTATCCCATAAATATGATCTTGATGAAGTGTTTTGGCAGCGCAGTCACTTGTGCTCCAGATTGACGAACTTGTTAAAGGGAATGAGAGATGAGAGTAATAGAGCAGAGACACAAGAGGTGGATGTTAGACAAAAAGCTGGCCTCTGTGGACTCTTTGACTAAGCATCTCAGTTGAGCAGGACCACCACTTTCCCCCCGAGAGACGCGTTTTAATTGGTCTCTGAAGTTCTCATTACCATAAATTTGGCATTTAACTATGCTTTATGATCATGTTTAGACTACTTTTGATGCATATTTCATACAAAAATGCACTTTATTTCCCAGAGCTAAAACTATTAATAAGCTTTGACCAAGTTGCACTTAAGTTTCCCTCAGAAGTTCACTAGATTAAATTAGAAGTTCACTTGATATCAGTAAATTTGTACTGGATCATATCTTGTTTATAATGTTCATTGGTGTTTTTTTTTATGAATCACTAGAAATCTAGAGTAATCTAGACGTGCTTATCCGTTAAATATGAAAGATAATGTCTTGAATCACCATGTTTTGTGTTTATTTCTATGTTTAATAATTGATTGCATTATTTATTTTTGTTCCCCAAAAATCATGGTTAATTATTGTGATTGTCTCATTCTTGGCTTTGCAAATATTTAACTAAGGAAAAGTATGAAGTGACAGATGCAGTTTGCGGCAACATTGCTTAGTTCAGTGTTTCCCAACCCTGTTCCTGAAGGCACACCAACAGTACACATTTTCAACCTCTCCCTAATCAAACACACCTGAATCAACTCATCAGAAGATTAGAAGAGACTCCAAAACCTAAAGTTAATGGGTCAGATAAGGGATACATTCAAAATATGTACTGTTGGTGTGCCTCCAGGAACAGGGTTGGGAAACACTGGCTTAGTTGTTATGCAAAGGATATGTAAAGAACTATTTGTTTGAATATGTACAGCTTTTTTTAATCGTCTTGAAATTAGGGATGTCTCAATTAGTTTATTGTGCCCCCAATCTGATCATTAAATACTGTGTATCTGCCAAAACCAAGTCCTAACAAAACCGATACTTGTGTATTATTATAGGAATGGATGTTTAGTGCACACTTTACAAAATACATTTATTTGCGACTTTGGGATCAAAATTGTGATTTACAATAATGACTATAAATATACAATTTTGGCTTTTATATGAGCAGTAAGGTAAATAAATTCAATATAAAGTGGAGGTAAGTTTAGAAAACATTATGCTCAATCTGTCAGAATAGCGTTCTGCCAGTAGGCACTTTTCCATTACAAATTTGCACATCAGCTTTTCATGCCTGAAATATTCTGGATTACATTAAATTGGTCAAATTTGGTCTTTAACATTTTCTAACCAGACAAAGTCTTGTTGCCTAGTTCCTAAGTTTTAGGAACAAAAATAATAACTTGACTTCTAGATGATCATTTGTTATCAGAAGTGGCTTATATGAAAGGCAAAGGCCTCTAGATTATGGTTATTTTACCAAACTAAAATAGAATCATGCCTTGATTTTTTTTTTTGGAATATTTAATTAGGACAGTAAGGTCTGACTTTGCTTAGACAAAAGTCTTGTCACTTACCAGAAATTATGTAAAGTATAGAATATGGTGCAGTTGAAAAAGAATTAATATTGTGTATGACTTCCATTAGCTTGGCCGACTGCATCCAAACATCTCTGCAATGACTCAAATAGCTTATTAATAAAGTCATCTGGAATGGCAAAGAAAGTGTTCTTGCAGAACTCCCAGAGTTCATCAAGATTCTTTGGATTCATCCTCAACGCCTCCTCCTTCATCTTACCGCAGACATGCTCAATAATGTTCATGCCTGGTGACTAGGCTGGCTTTCTTTGCTTTCAGGAACTGTGAAGTGGAAGTATGAGAAGGAGTGCTATCGTGCTAAAGAATTTGCCCTAACCTGTGGTTTGCAATGTAATGGGCAGCACAAATGTCTTGATACCTCAGGCTGTTGATGTTGCCATCCACTCTACAGGTCTCTCGCACGCCCCCATATTGAATGTAACCCCAAACCATGATTTTTTTCTTCACCAAAATTTACTGATTCCTGTAAGATTCTTGGCTCTATGTGGGTTCCAATAGGTCTTCTGCAGTATTTGTGATGATTGGGATGCAGTTCAACAGATGGATCATTAGAAAAACCTACCTTCTGACACTTTTCCAAATGATGAACAAGTTGTCAAGTCGTTATTATTTGTTGCTCTTACAACTGGAATCGATGACAAGACTTTTGTCAGGTAGTGTAAATAAAAAAAATAAAATATAAATATATATAACATGACATGTAAATGCAGAAAAGATAGCATTTTTATAGAGTCAATTTTGAACATGCAAGGTTTTGATTTGACAGCAAGAATTAATGAAACAAAACAGCAGAAATTCCATGAATGAATGAAACAGTTTTCTTAAAATGTGAAAGGAAAAAAAAAAATCACACAAATTTCCTCAGAAAACAGAAATCCCCCTACAATATCTTTCAGACATGTGGACTCTTTTTCACTTGGGGCAGTAAGCAAACATTCAGTTATGTCCCAAAGCCCCCTAGTAAAGCCCTGAGCAACCATTCAGAATGCCTTTAGCAAATGTTTTAGCAGCAGAATAACACACAGCCGTGAGGATGAGCATCTCTGAGCCAGTCACACAAACTCCAGCTTCCTGATGTACCAGAAAGTCCAATCATAATGCGCTCCAAATATTTTCTACAGTAAATCTACCTCATTAAATCTTGTTATTATTATTTGTCACTTTGAACATTTAATAACTTTGCTGCAAACTTGCCAAACTTTGCATGCATGGAGGGTCCATGGCTAATTGTGTTTTGAGTTATGCTGAGATGGGGTGTATGGTTGCCTAGCAACTAGTGGGCTGCTTATGGTTGCCTATTGCAAATTAATTTGCAATATTTAAAATGTCATCCTGCCAATTTGACTAATGGGAAGCAAATTTGACAATCCATAAGACCAATTAATTGTTTATTTATTTATTCATTATTATACATTACTCATTACTAATTTAGTAATAAAGATTTTAGTAGTAAAGAGATTTTTTTCTTGTTGATAATCGCTTTAATGTTTTCTGACACGTGCATGTTACTTACAGTTTAATGAAAAAGTATCATTGTTTACTTTTAGCAAATTCAGTTAGTTGAACAGCTTTTTGACACATTTGAATAAGGACTGCTTAACATTCATGGTAAACTAAAATATACTTTAAACACATGTTTCTATTCAAATTTGTATGTTGTGTATTTGGACTTATTTGTAATTATTTACACTGGTGTGGTTGAAATGTAGTGCAACATTTTGTCGTAGTAATGCTCTATTGGAATTCTAATCAATCAAGTGCTGGTACAAAGCAGGCATTTATAATGCTTGTGTTTATACTGTATGTATGTATATAATTTTTTTCTCCCTAAAAATAACTGTTCAGGTTGCAAGAAAATCTTTTTTGTTGCAAGTGAAGATTTTTGACCATTAAAATGTCGTCTTTGTGCCCTCTCAAACACTTTCACTAGATATTATTATATTTTATTAGTATTAGTATTAGTATTAGTGGTAGTAGTAGTAGTACTACTACTACTACTACTACACAAATATATACAAAGATATACTGTAAAGTGTACATATAATATATACAAAAATGAACTGTAGAATTTACATTAATAAGTACATTTTACACATAAATTGTAATTGCTGATTTACAGTGTTTTTGTAAATTCACAGTATTACTGGCAACCAACATTCCCAGCAAGTTACTGTAAGTTTTACAGTAAATTGTAATTGCTGATTTACAGTGTTCTTGTAAATGTACAGTATTTCTGACAGCCAAAATTGCCAGTATGTTACTGTAAATTTTACAGTAAAATGAAATTTCTGATTTACAGTGTTCTCGTGAATTTACAGTATTTCTGACATCCCAAATAGCCAGTAAGTTATGTAAATTTTACAGTAAATTGTAATTGCTGATTTACAGTGTTCTCATAAATTCACAATATTACTGGCGACCAAAGTACCAGTAAGTTACTGTAAATTTTACACATAAAACGTAATCGCTGATTTACAGTGTCCTTGTTAATTTACATTATCCAGCAACTAGATTATCTGTGTTTTAATAGTGGTTAACAGTATTTCTGACATTCTTGCATCCTTAATATGGATATAAAGTCATCTCAGGCACTCCCAACGAATCTCATAAAGTTACGTGTCTGGAAACTTAGCTAATTATTAGCATTTAGCTGTGTCCACAGTTGCTATATCCTCAGGGTCCCTCCGGTGAAATATTCATTCCTGTCACACCCATGGCCTTTCATCAAATGTGAAATTATCAGGTTGATTATGCTGCAATTCCTCCAGACCGGAAAGACTTCTTGCTTCAATACCCAAGCTTCCTTCGCCTCAACTCACCATGTTAAAAGTGACTAAAATTCAGCTTGCTAGTATCCACTTTCTACCGACACTGGACTTCAAAGCATTTCCCCATGGTAAAGCGCCTCAAGGAGAAGGACATTTGTTGCATTTGGGCACTATTGCATTTCCTTATCCTTTTTTTTTTCATCCATGATGCCATAGGCCGTTGCACAGAAATTGACCGTTGTTCAAGCACTTTGAACTTCTTGCCAACTTAGCACTTAGCCAGCAGACTAGTTTCTCTGAGGCCATAAGAGCATAACCTGTCTTAACCGACTCGTTTTGAGGTGACTGCTTGGGCATTTCTTAAACATACAAAGTGTGTTTTTGCTTTGTGTCATCTTGAGGCAGATATTTCCTAATTCTGTTTGCTCTGCTGCGCCCACAGCTATACAAGTTCATGTTTATGTTCAGCCTGCACTTTAAACAAGAGAATTGCATCTCAGTTTTTTTTTCTTTCTTCCTTTTCTTGTTTAGATCTGGATATTGTATAATATGGAAGACCTCAGGATAAAAACCATACATGTGCATTTAAAATGTCATAAGTCTGAGTTTTTTTCCTTTAAATAAAATAAATAGCTAAATATAATCTGTATGGACATAAAATCAACTGCTTATTTATTGCCCTTTATTAAATTTATTAAATGCTAATTTTTGGGTTCATAATCCTGTCTTAAAATTCATATTGTTCTTTTAGAAATGCAACTCTATTGAAAATCCATATGTTCTTTTCTTAATTCTGAATATTTTGAATGCAATTTCTACTACTTCAACTTGCAGTCACTACTTAATTTTTTCTTGTCTATAGGGATTAGAAAAATCAGTCCTGTGATTCCTGTCTAATCAAATCGCACATAGAAGGTAAATTGCATAGTGAACTACCTCTAGACATGTGCGGTTTATAATTGCAGCAAACTGTTTGGAAGCATAAAATTGTCCAAGAACATCTTTACAAGCATTGACCCAGAGAATGTTTAGATGCATGTCACTGATGATAAGATGACTGATATTTACTGTATGATGACTGTATGATGACCTTAAGCACCTAGCAGGCACAAGACGTCAACACAACATCAGATTAAACATTGTACCATAACGTCATGGGGACATTGCATTTTGTTTGGAAATGAAAATCTGGTTGATGTCAGAACGCAACAACAGGCCAACATCAATGTCCAACCTAAAACCCCCAAATATCAACATCTAATGATGTTACAGCTTGATGTTGTGTTGACGTTACCAATATGACGTCTATCAGACGTTGGATTTTGGTTACTTAATGAATAAATGTGAGTATTTGACATTAATATGACATTGGTTTAAGATGTTGGTTCGACATTAGATTTTGGTCACTTTCCAACAGCCTAAAATTCTACCAAATATCAGCGTCATTTGATGTCATGATTGAAGATCAAAATAGCATTGTCCTTAGACGCTGGCTAGATGTTGAATTTAGGTCACCTGACATTACAACCTAAATCGAACCTAATATTAACGTCTAATGACGTTGTGTGCCAGCTGGGGAATAACTAGATGCACTATAGAATGTTACGTTTACACAAATGCACAAATTACAAGTAAACGCATTAGCTTTTTACAGCGTACTACTCACTACAAATAAGTAATTTTGAAAGGTCTACTTTTCACTCATACTTTGAGTATTATTTATAACAAATACAGTACTTTTAGTCTACTTGCACTACAGTTTTAAATAAGTAATGGTATTTTTACTTGAGTATGATTTTCAAGACTCTTTCCATTACTACAGTCCAAACATTATTTCTCGCAGTTCTTAGTTTAAATCATGCAAATTCATATATCACAATTATCACTCCCCCATATCCCCCCACTCAGTTCTAAATTGTGAGATCTCTGATTGTAATCTCAGAAGCCTTGAAAGCAAATATCTCAATTCTATTTGTTCTATATTATGAAGTTCATATTTCACAATAAAGACTTAATTCTGAAGTCATCTCACAATTCTGATATTTTTTATTTGGAATTTCACATCTAAATCTTCCTATACTGGCTTTATTTCTTTAATTTATGACTATTTATTCAAATGTGAACCTTTTTGATTTATATATTTCATAATTTTAAGGCAATTCTGATGGGATTCTTTACTGTTTCTAGTGGATATCACAATCTTAGCTTAACTTCTAGCATTATAGCAATTTGAACTTTTTTTTTGTCATCATGTGACCAGCGAGGAGACCTTCCAGCCAAAAAAAAAAAAAAAAAAACAAGCCCATAATGGCATACACTGGGATCTCCATAGATACGCAACACAATAAGGTCATATTTTCATCTTTTATCAAGCTTCAAATATTTGGATCACATCTCAACAGAACAAAACAGACATACAATCATAAACTATAAATTGTGGGTACTTGCAATCGATATACTGCACCCACAATTGTTTTTTCAGTCATTTAAAACCCTCATGTCCCTGTCAGAGCTCCAATTCGGCAATGTTTACTTCTGTCTTGTTGATATTTCTCTGTGATTTAGTTACTGGTGATGTTGTAGTGCATAAGTGTTCATTCATTTTCTTTTCGGCTTAGTCTCTTTATTAATCTGGGGCACCACAGCGGAATGAACCGCCGAGTGCATGAGTGTCTGCTTTTGTATTTAGTGTCTGTTTCTTTTGGTTAGATTAATATTTGCTTGTATGAACAAATCTGTTTGTCAACTTCTGTTATTTATATTTTGACTTCACATTTTAATTTATACTTTAATTGCACTTCACCTGTAAATTAGAAATAGAACAATAGAAATTGTATAAAAGCATACAAACATACTCACAGTTAGGTACCATAGATTGTTAAGGGTCAATAATGCTACCAAATTACACAAATTTATAGATTTCTCCATTCTGGCTGTTCTTTTTATCTAGGAATTCTGTAGAAGCATAGCCCAGGCGTGTCTCCTTATTGATTAGTAATGCTATGGACCCTATCATACACCCGGCGCAATGTAGCGCCGCATTGTGCCGGGTATATGATAGGGCTCTTTTTGCTTTTGTGCTCTGCATTTCAGACTGCGTCGAGACCATTAAAATAGAGCCCTATATTTTTTCATTCATTCATTTAGCTTGGTCCCTTTATTAATCTGGGGTCGCCACAGCAGAATGAATCGCCAACTAATCCAGCAATTTTTTAATTCAGCAGATGCCCTTCCAGCTGCAACCCATCACTGGGAAACATCCATACACACTCATATGCTACTGACAATTTAGCTTACCCAATTATAGCTTTGGACTTTGCTGCCCCACGCTATACCTTATTGCACAAAAATGATCTGGCTTTGGGCTAAAAAAAAAAAAAAGACAAATAACTAGTAATGTTCTCCTAATGGTGTGAAATCCGGTGAAAATGATCAATTCTTTGTTTATGCAAACAGTTTGAACGTCTTGCCAACTTACTTAGCTAACACAATAGTTTCTCTGTGGCCATAAGAGCAGACTCTGTGTAAACCGCCTCATTTGGGTATTCCTTAAGCTCACAAAGTGTGTGTTTTTCCTTTGTGTTGGATTGAAGCAGACATTTTATAATTCCGTTTGCTCTGCTGCGCTTACAGCTAAGTGTGTGTTCAGCCAAGAATTTAAACAAGAGAATTACATATCAGGGCTCTTTGTGTATTCATGATCTGCATATGGCGTGCTATGAAAGCTGGTTTCCACCTCGGGATGACCAAGGAAACTGGAAATTTACTCACAGGTTCCCCTCAAAATTGAGAAAAATCTGAGAAAACTGTTTGTTATCTGACACTTCTGCAATTACAAATGTGCAAATTGATTGATGCAATCTCAGAACTGAGAGAAGTTCATATCTCACAAACCTCTATATAATATATAAACAAAAGTTAAACCATGTGGTTATGATGCCTGTTAAAGAGTTCTGAGTAAAAGTCTAAGATGTGCAATATCTCACATTTCTACAATAGAAAAACAATCTAAGTTGTCAATGTGCAATCTCAGAATTGAGAGAAACAAGTGAGGTTATATCTGACAACTTTGACTCTAACTTTAATGGAAATCACTTTCAAAATGAACAGTTTGACCTATACGCATGTCATCTTATGGATATTTGTTTGAAATAGATAAATACTTGCCAACTGAAAATACAGTGTGACTTACCTTACATACATTTCACTTCATTATAGATAGAGGCAGCAAATGCTTTTCTGACATGGTAAACTTGCTTGTGTCACGTGAGGGATCAAAGCAAGGAACAGAGACGAGGATCCAAGTGCAGGTAAAATAAGATTATATTAAAAGGTAACCAAGGACAAACAGAAGTGGCTGGTACAAAAAGGGCAATCCAAAAACGTGGTCAAAAAAAACAGTCATAAAGTCATACTAGGCAGCAAAACAGAAAAAGCGATAAACAAGGCAATGATCAAAAATACAAACAGGCAAAAACATGCAAGGTACGTACATCAAAGACTCTGTGATAAGCTGGAGTGTGTGTGGTGTATATATAGTCTGAATGATCAGTCTCAGCTGTGTGTGTGTCATTAGCCATGATCAGCATCTGGTGTGTGTGAGACATGTCCTAAAGGGATTTGTAGTTTTTAGCAGCATCTGTAGTTCACCAGCGATCTGTCTGGAAGGAGCTCTTGTGTCTCATTGCAATGTGAAGATTTTTGGTAGAAGTCCTGTAAAACATGATTTAACAATAGAGCTCATAAACATGTAGAAGCCTGCTAGAAGAAACTGAAACATGTTACAGTACAAAAGGAAAATTATTTTACATTCATTTTATGTTAAAATTAACATTTTTCTTTCATTAGACTGTTCATTGTTAAAACTGAGGGAGCCTAATTGTGACCTTGAGTCATTTTTACCTGATCTTACTCTTGAAATAGACTATTGTGAACGCCGAAAAGAGCTTTATTTACACTTTCAGTTTTGATCGTACAGATAAGAGCAATACATCAATCAAATCTCTTAGGTGTCTACTTTGTGTGTGTGTCTACACTCGCAATAAGCGGAAAATAAACAGTGTACGCATTCTTTAATTTCTCTCTCAGTGAACGTGTCACTAAAATACACTGAAACACAGACATAGTGTATATCTATGGCTTGCTTGAAGTGTCTACATTTAAATGCGGCAAGTTTATTGAGCGAGTTGAAAACAAGTATTGTTTGATAAAATAATCAGTATGAAATTAACACTATAACTAGTTTCTCAGTCTAAACTCATTATTTTTAATGCGACCACGCCCACAAGGTTGTGTTATTACAGTCGTCCATGTGAGATACGCGCAACATGTAAACTGTGGTCAGAAATAAACTGTGGAATCTCCACGATTACATGAGAGATATACATGAGAAACATACCTGCATAAAGCTTGGAAAGTGCACTTTCAAACTCATTTTGAAAACAAATGTTTCTCGCTAGGTACTATGATACTAATTTATAAAAAAAGATTAATCATTATACTAATATGGTACATTTTAAACATTATAAGTATATTATATAAAATAACTAGACGCTTAATGAAATCACAAGGGAGAGGTGAAATATACAGGGTGGGCCATTTGTATGCATACGCCTTAATAAACTTATTCGGAATTTCCCAAGAAAAACAATGGTGTGCTTGGTTTTAAATGTAACTTTATTCTTTCATGAGTTATTTTCAAGCCCCCTCACATATACTAATGTGCAATAAACAGGATGTTAATATCATCAACCATTCCCATTTTATTAAGGTGTATCCATATAAATGGCCCAGCTTGTATATATACTAATATAACTGTAATAATTATGTAACATGGGGTGTGGTTAAACTTTAACACCAGATTAGAAACACAGCGATCACAACAGTTTAAATAATATTTTAAATAAAATGAAATAAAATAAAGATCCATTTTATTTATACACAGGAGATATGCAGATGGCCTATTAAATGTATTTATAAAGTAAAGGCTTGCAGACTTTAAGTGAATCTAAGAAATATCGATTTCCTGAACAATCTCAAGATTTAAAAAAATACATTTTAATCTAATACGGAATCCAGGAGGCCTAGTTTTTGTTGTCATTTGTTATTCATCTTTTCCCTTATAGCAAATTATGTAAATACCATCAAAATCAAAGATTTCAATGTAATCATGAAATGAGAGAAGGTTTTTACATTGAAACGCTTCATTACCAACACTCGATTGAGTTTGGTTTATCTGCCTGAAAAATCCTTTACTCATCAGTCACGAATAAATCAGAGCTCATCCAATTCTGCTTTAACAAGGTCCTCAAATATAAAATCATTCAGTGCGTTTCGAGTGCAAATGTACATCAAGATCATTACCAGCTTGCCCGCTCTCTGCGTTATCTCCCGAAGAAGAATAATCTTATTCCATCACAACATGTGCAGAGCTTACTAATGTATGGATTGCTATTCAGTGCACATGATTTTCTTAACCATATTCATAGAATGCTAAACTCTGGCCACCGAGTGCTGTAACAGTAACAGCTGTAGCCATTTTCACCAATAAAACCTAATTGGCTCAGTACAGTTTAAGCATTCAAAGCAAATATTACACACACACACACACACACACAAACGCACACACACACACACACACACACAATGTACTTTGTGACACATATCATTTTCTGTACTTTTGTGTTTATATGTCCCAAATCTCTGTGCCGACAACTTTTGGTATTGAAATCATATTTCTGTTTTAGGTTAAAATTATACATTGTATTTGTTATAGTTATCTAAAACCACATCTGAAACAAATATGCATAATATAAGTATTTGTATTGTAAATATACACTATATTAGTATATATACAGTTGAAGTCAAAATTATTAGCCCCCCTCTGAATTTTTTTTCTTTTATTAAATATTTCCTAAATTATGTATAACAGGGCAAGGAAATTTTCACAATATGTCTGATAATATTTTTTTCTTCTGGAGAAAGTCTTATTTGTTTTATTTCGGCTTGAACAAAAAGCAGTTTTTAATTTTTATATACCGTTTTAAGGTCAAAATTATTAGCCCCTTTAAGCTATTTTTTTTCAACTGTCTACAGAACAAACCATCGTTATACAATAACTTTTATAATTACCCTAACCTGTCTAGTTAACCTAATGAACCTAGTTAAGCCTTTAAATGTTAATTTAATGTGTATGGAAGTGTCTTGAAAAAATATCTAGTAAAACATTAATTACTGTCCTCATGACAAAGATAAAATAAATCAGTTATTATAAATGAGTTATTAAAACTATTATGATTAGAAATGTGCTGAAAAAAAATCTCTTTGTTAAACAGAAATTGGGGGAAAAATAAACAGGTGCTAATAATTCAGGGGGCTAATAATTCTGACTTCAACTGTATATATACACACACAATATAGATTCGGTAGAAACCAAACAAGCCTCAGGTGATCCTAATAATAAGAAACTATGGTAACTAATAAGTTTAAATCATGAATTATGAATATAGTAGGTGTACAGTACATACAACTAATTGCAAAGTAAAGCAATACACTAAAAAATACTGGGTTTCACACAATCTGTCATGATCACCAGCGATCTAGCATGTGCAGATCACTGGAGAACCAGACATATGCCACCTTAATGAATTACAACTCCCATCATGCACCTCAGACACACCAGTTCCTGATTACACACACAGCTGGGAGCTCATGATGGATTAATCAGAAAGACCCTCAAACTTTGTTTCTGTTTAGAGTATCACATAAGCCTTATCCTTGTCTTTCCTTCTTGTTTTTCTTTTTTACCTTTGCCTTTTTTACCGTTTAATTTGATTCTTTGCCGCCTGTTCTTACCATTAGCCTGTTTTTGACTACGATTCTGGATTTCATGTCCTCTCCTGTTTGCCCCTGTTTTGATTGTTGCCTGCCTGACTATTCTTGTTAATAAACTGCACCCTCTGTTGTCCCAGACTTTACGTGACAGAATCAATTTGTATTTAGACAACATGAAGAAATTAAGTTAACTGATTAATTTTTTTCTGTTTAAGTGGATTGAACATAAAGAAATTAAGTTGTCCCCCCAAAAAATCTCAAGAATTGTGTTGTTTCAGCTCATTTTAAATAGGTTGTTTGAACAAATGTCAAACAAATATACATATATACATATATATATATTAGTGTAGTATATTAATTTTTTTTTCTATCAAAAGATCTAATTGTGAGCTGATGTCATAATTGTCACTTTTTTTTAACAAATGTGCCATCATATAAATATATTTTATATTTATGGACAACTTTGGACGCATAAACACACAACCAAAAGAAACAGCTTGTATCTTTTCTGATCTTCTTTTACGCTACTAGAAAATGAACCCAAATCCAAAATGTAATAAACAAATGCCAACTCTGTAAACAAGGTTTTTCATGTTATGGCATTTGATCAAATGCAATAGACAAGATTGTCTCGGAAAGGCCTACTGGTGCTCAGCGCTGCCAAATCTGTGCATGTGGGAGAGAAAAACGCAAGACTGAATGGATGTAAATCTGTTTTCAAGTGCATAAGTATGTACACTCCAGCAACAATCAGCTTTGAAATGTGGCCAGACTCCCCCCGAAAACATCCCATGTATTAACTGAAATGTGCACAGATAATGATGCCCTGAAACAACACTATGTGATTTATAAACAGAGGAGAGTTCAGATTACAAAAATGTGAAAATGTTTCACACCTCATGCCCATGAATTGTGAATTTATTCCCAAGCCACTTTCAGATAAAGATAAGAGCCCTCATTTAGAGTTATTGATTCAAATGACTACAAAACAGCAACAGATGGTGGAGGGCAGAGCTTGGACACACTGTACAGTCACACAAATGGGGTTGAACTTTACATGATAACAAATGACAAAATCAAATGTGTTCAAGGGCAGAATATCACGTTATGTGAGGAATAATGTATACAGTCAGTTGGTCATTATCTTTATAAACAGAAATAAAGTTGTTTTCAATTGGATATCTATAGACTTAATATATATTAAAGGGCAACAATGTTGAAAATCAACTTTTGGAAGCTGTTTTGACAGAACTGTGTGTAGGTATAGTGTGTTCACTGTCATATTGGAGTAATAAAAACACTATAAGTCTCTTTTTTTATTTCCTGGTGTTAAAAAAGGATCCAAATCCCTCCCATTTTGAGGCAAACCACAACTTGAGGTAGGAGCATACCTGCCAACACTCCCATTTTTCCTGCCACCCTCCCATTGTGGTATTTCTTCTGGAAAACTCCCATAATTTCATCCCATAAAACTCCCATAATTTCATTTGTAATAAAGACAGACAAATTGATGTAATTCATCACCACAGCCACATGTCATTACAATTATAAAAGAATACGGTTTAATTCTCGGTTTGTTTATATTTTGTATATTAACGGATATCCATACAGTGTATACTTACATGTATCCTGTCACTTTTGCTGTGCAAAAACAGTGCAAAGTTAAACGTGTGCACTGTGTGTATGTGAGTTCTTTAACTTTGTAACGGCATTGTATGTGACTCATCGTTGCAGAAAGGCTTAAATTAACTCCACAACAAATACATCAAATAATCATTGGTAAAGTTATTAATGTAGTAACACTCGTCTCAAACATTACGTGAGATCTGCTTTCTTGACTGTCACTGTGTTATTTATCTGACGCAGCTGGAGATTGAGACACACTCTGACAGGCATGTGGAAATGGTGGGCAGGGAGAGCTAGCTCATTCGCATTAAAGTCACAGGCAACAAAAACAGCTACAATGCTACAACAGCTGAAAATTCCAATATTCTGAAAGGTATAATAAATAATCTGATGGGTATTGTGAGCTGAAACTTTACAGACACATTCTAGAGACACAAAACACTTCTTTTAAATCTTGAAAAAATGAGTAAAATTGGTGCCCTTTAAAGTAAGCCATTAAAATTAACAGGTAAATCTGAAGTAAATGTATTGGAATTGAAAATAAGTTTTTTTTTACTTTCATTCATCAATCAATTAATCTTTTTTTTATTAAAGGTATCAGAAAAAAAATGATATCAACATACTAGATTTAATCAATATTTTAATTGATAATTTTTTTTTATTTCTAACAATGTTAAGAGCAATATAATTTATGTTTCATTGGGTTAATTCCTGCTTTTGCCTTATTAGTTACCACAGTTGCTTATTATTAGGATCACCTGTGTCTTGCTTGGTTTATCATGTTTGTATACAGTGTTTGTTTGTTTGTATGTTTATATGTTTATTATTATTTGTTTTGTTTGTTTGCTTATTTGTTTATTTATTTATTTTCAATGACGTCACTTACTGTATTCTCATCAATGGTGTTATTAGAATCTGACATATTTGTTTTCTATCGCAGAATATTTGAAAGTGTAACTAATCTGATCAAATGCCTCTATTTGCTGTTTAAGCAATAATATTTTTTTAGTTATATATATAAAAAAAACACTTCTGCAAAGTAAACTTTGACCCAAATTCAAAATTATTAGCATAATTATTAACACTCCTGTGATTTTTTTTTTTTCTTTTCTTTTTTTTTTTTTTCACAGTATTTCCTATATTTTTTTTTTCTTCTGGAGAAAGTCTTATTTGTTTTATTTCAGCTTGAATAAAAGCAGTTTTACATTTTTAAAATCATTTTAAGGTCGATATCCTTAGCTTCCTTAAGCAATATATATATATATATATATATATATATATATATATATATAGATTGTCAACAAACCATCATTATACATTGACTTGCCTTACCCTAACTTGTCTAGTTGACCTAGTTAAGCCTTAAAATTAAACTTTAAGCTAAACAAATAAAAATTATTTTGTACTTTCATAATTACAAAGATAAAAGAAATTAGTTATTAGAAATGTGTTGAAAAAATCTTCACTCCATTAAACAGAAATTGGGGAAAAAATATAAAGGAGGGCTAATAATTCAGACGTCAACTACATATACAATGATACACATATTGTGCATTTACAAATAATTAAAACATTGATATCAAATTGGGCAGCACGGTGGTACAGTAGGTAGCACAATCACCTCACAACATGAAGATCGCTGGTTCGAGCCTCGGCTGGGTCAGTTGGCATTTCTGTGTGGAGTTTTTCCCCGTATTTGTGTGGGTTTCCTCCGGATGCGCCGGTTTTCCCCACAAGTCCAAAAACATGTGGTATAGGTGAACTGGATAAGCTAAAATTGTCTGTAGTGTATGTGTGAATGAGTGTGTATGAATGTTACCCAGTGATGGGTTGTAGCTGGAAGGGTATCCACTGCGTAAAAAATAAATGCTGGATAAGTTGGCGGTTCATTAAGCTGTGGCAACCCCAGATTAATAAAGAGACTAAGCTGAAAAGAATATGAATGAATGAATGAATGATAGCAAATTTGATTAATTGATCTTCCAATAACTTCCATGACCCAACATTAACAGGAATGTTACTTTAACCAAAGAAACAACATTGTTCGTTCCCCTTGAAAAGTCCATTGACACTGGCGTTAATGAGTATACTTGTGGGATATCTATTATTTAATTAATTAATTTCTGCATTAATTGCATCTCAGCTAAACCCAGTGTGACTTGAGAATTATACTGTAAATAATGCTTGAGCTCAGAAGCTTCAACTGAAGTTCTTCATGCTCTCATGATTAACAAAGCAAATGTGTGATGTGGTGATGATTCAGATCCGGCATGTTTTCCTGCAGGCTTACTGTGATGTTCCATCCAGAGGTTAAAGAAAAAAAAACTGCTGTGAAGCTTGTGTTAAACACGGATATTCTCATATTTCCTTGTCAAACCAAGTTAAACACCTAGCAGATGATTAAAGGTGCTCTTTACCCCACACCTCTTAAACTGGACTTTTTTTTTCTTCCTCCATGATGGGTAGAACCAAGGCATACAGAAGTGCAAACATCCGCACACTGCCAATAGTCAGAATCAATAATGGAGATTTAATTAAAGTGCTATAAAACCTGGGCCACACCTCTGCAGCACTGAGACTCAGCTGTTATCCCACACGCATACACACATAAACGTATAGACTTACAGTAATTGTGAATTGGATTTTAATTTACAAGTTTACAACCTTTTAACATTTGGAATTGCACCAGTCACATTGGCTATGTTTATGTGGACACTTTTTGTTTGAGGCGGAATATAATCTGATTCTGATTTGATCAATCCGGACATAATGTTTGCATAAAGTCTAAATGATGAGTGTATTTATATGACTGAATTTTCTGATTAGATCACATCTGACACAGCAGTAATATTAATATTTGGTTTCTATCTTGTGCACACTTTTCCAGTTTCAGTTTTCAGTACAATCAAGTGTTTACATGTTCACTTAGTCAAATTAAAAAATGTGGAAACTACACCCAGTACAATCAAAATAAGATTTAAGCTTAATCGGATTGTTAAAGTAGTTTGCACAAAGGATTTTCAGTCTAACTGAGCCACCACTTTCATTACTAATGGACAATTTGGTTGCATGTAAAAAATTTATTATTCACAGAGAATTGAGGAATGAGGTGGTGAAGTGACAGCATTGTATAGATGTATGGATAGACAAACATAAAATGTTATTTATATATTTTATTAACTTCACTTATGTTCAAAGCATGTATAATAAAATCAGAAGAACAAAACTGAAAGCACACAAAACAACCACAACAAAATAATTCTTAGTATTATTAACTTGTTTTACTTACATTCAAAGCCAATAGAAAAAAAAGGAAAACTTTAAACACAAATAAACTAAACAAACATTTTTCTAATATTGTTTAAAAAGTGTATGACAAAATGAACAAAAAGTAAAAATGAAAGAAAAACAAACCAATTTATATACGTTTCTGAATGTTACTACACAAACAAACCAAACATAATGTTATTTTTCACTTACTTTCAAATGTTACAAGACAAGACACAACACAAATATCAAAAGCCAAAAATGTAATTATTCAAAAAAAAACACAAAACATCACCTCTTTTCGTGTAATTATTCATGTTGATGAAACATGTCCCTTATGACAGAAAAATAATAATAAAAAATAAGAAAATGCACAAGAAAAACTAAACAAAACATTTTTATTGAACTTAACATCCTAATTTTCATCCTATTATAGATCAATGGCTTGATTAGGCGTTACCCTGGTCAGACAGTTTAGCATATCAAGACATACCAAAAGTTTTCTCTGGTGATGCCCAGACATACTGTACATTGTAAACAATGCTTGCACATAGTTTCTTTATGTTGTCCTAAAAAAAATTGTTAACTTTAAAAGTTAACTTTACAAATTTAAGCGGATTGAACATAAAACAATTGTGTTGTTATTATTATTTTTTTTTAAATTAAGAACTGTGTTGTTTCATAATACTCACTCTTTTCTTCCACCACCCAATAAATTGGTCAAGATGGGGCAGTAGTACAGTCGTCAGTTCAATACTCGCACATGTACACAATAGAACAGAGTTGTCCAAACTCATCCCTGCAGACCTGCCGAATTTAGTTCCAACTTTTCTCTGTCTGGAAGCTTTTAGTAGTAAGACATGATCTTGGTTTTAGTGTGCACTGCTGTATACCAGCTGTCCATCATTTTGTAGCAGTATCTGAAGACTTAATTTCCTACATTTGTTCACTACTTTTTTCACTACACATTAAATTCTAATTTTGTGTGTAGTATAAGCTGGAAACAAATAACAACTCCAACCTATATAAGCTTGTCAGAAATTGGCTAAAACATGCAAGTAAAGTTAGTATGGATTAGCCACTATATCAAAAAGTTTGGAATTGTCGTGAGATTGTATTGAGATAAGATCAGATTTTGGTTTTGTAATGCTTGATATAAACATTAAACAGTGTTTAATCCAAAGTTTATGATAAACTGAATTGCTTGCACATAAAGTGTGACGTGCAGCAAACAGCAAGTCACACAAAACATTAGAATCAGACTGATTCCTTTCTCATGAGACAGTCAACAATGGGTTATATGCACAGCTAGTTTTTCAGCCAATGATAAACTTCCAGTGAAAGGTTAATGGGACTGTTTTCAATTTCATAAGGTTCCTTTTACAGCATCGATGTTGTAATGTAACTAAATTACAATCAGTTAAATAGACTTGAGCATGCATTTATTAAAAAAAAAGCATAAACGCTAGCGCCATCAGTAGCAGAGGAAATGGAATTTAATGCAGTGCTTGTTGTCTGGTATAAGACCTAATTTATATCGTATCTATCAGGCAGTGAAGAATTCAGCTTTTTTTAAAAATCTGATCTCAAACGTGGCAATTTTGTAATGCAAGACCATTAAGTTTAGCAAAAGCGCTTGGGCTGGCTGACTGAAAATTTAAATTCTGTGTACATATACCCCATTCACTTCTCTGTTGATTAAGAGATATCATTATCAGAAATATTAAAAATATGAGCACATTTACAAGATAGAAATAAACACTGCTGATACAGCAAATTTTGAGAAGGCAACATAAAGCAAATATTATGATATCAATGTGAATGTAAATCGGTAAACTTTATTTTTATAGGTTCACAACAATTTTAAAAGTTTTACAAAGCAAATGCACAGTAGTGCATAATGTAAATGGCAATATATGATATAAAGTATAAATAATTATAAGTAAATTATTAGTATCAAAAGACAATTTAAAAGAAAAAAGAAAAAAAAAAAAAGAAAAACTTGAAACTAATTTGAAAAAATAATAAGACACACAGGGACTAGAGAGGACTTCTCACTGCTGATTGATCCAGTTTGTGTTTGCATTCTCTAATCCAAAATAAAACTGCCATGGTACATGTTACCCATGTACAGTAGATCATCAAAACCCACTTTCTTGAGCCCGAAAACTCAACATTTGCACAAACTAAGCGTGAAACCCCAAATTTCTTGAAGTGCCATTTTTTTTTCAAAATCCATCACAAGACAGTGGAAGAACAAAAGAAGAAACTCTTCAGACATGAACACCAGAGGTAGAGAATTTCATTCATAATTTAAGCCAGGATTACTTCTGCAGTCACTTGAGGACATTGGAAACACAGCATAAATAATAAATATTGTTCATCCACAAAGGTTTTCACATACAGTAATGTAAAATATACAGTACATACACTACCTGACAAAAGTGTTATTGACTATCCAACAGCGAATAATAACGTTACTTCTAATTGATCATTTGGCATCAAAAGTGGCTTATTTGAAAGGCAAAGGCCTCTAAAATATGCTTATTTTACCAAAATAAAACAAGATTTTTAATTATTTAATTAGGACAGTAAGGTCTGACTTTGCTTAGACAAAAGTCTTGTCACTGAACAGAAAGTATGTACAGTATAGAATATCATGGTGTAGTGGAAAAAAAACTAATATTGTGTATGACTCCCATGAGCTTGGAGGACTGCATCCATACATCTCGGCAATGACTCAAATAACTTATTAATAAAGTCATCTGGAATGGCAAAGAAAGCGTTCTTGCAGGACTCCTAGAGTTCATCAAGATTCTTTGGATTCATCTTCAATGCCTTCTCCTTCATCTTACCCCAGACATGCTCAATAAATTTAATTAAGGTGACTGGGCTGGCCAATCCTGGAGCACCTTGACCTTTTTTGCTTTTAGGAACTTTGATGTGGAGGCTGAAGTATAAGGAGCGCTATCCTACAGGAGAATTTGCCTTCTCCTTTGGTTTGTAATGTAATGGGCTGCACAAATTTCTTGATACCTCAGGCTGCTGATTTTGCCATCCACTCTGCAGTTCCCCTTCGGATGCGGAACTTCAATGCTATAGTGGATTTAATCCACTTATGGGAACTTTGTTCAGAAAGCCAACTGTCTGAAAGAGTTTGCAAACGGGCCAATGAAATGCCAATAAATCGGCAGCATCAGCTTGCGCACCTGATGCTTCTTGCAATCAATTTAGCAATAAAAGCACAGGGAAAGCAAGGAGAGGCATCCATTATCTTCAGAGACTTCACAGCCCTCTGAAAGAGTCGATGAGGGTTCCTCCTGCTGATCATCAGCGATTCCGAGTGAACGAGAGCGATCACCTGGTCCAGAGTGTGATACACGAGCTGGGTTTTCTCCCTTGCCTAGCGTTCTTTGGGTCCGGTCCTCCAGAGCGGTTTGTATATTGCACTTTCACCTAAAAGAGCAACACAGTCGTGCATCCTTTTCAGGACGTCGCGCAGACCGTGCGTTTCTGGATGCAGTGTTTTCCAGTCCCCGGATGATGGGCACGAGCATGTGGCGGCATGTCTGTTGCGCAGTTAAGACCGCGGGTTGCTCTAGGAAAAGAGCCACCCACCCCAGATGTCTCCTGCTCCGTGGCTGAGCACTGGGTTGTGGGAGTAAATCTGCCGCCCTCGGGCTTGCGGACCTCTCGCTTCTCCACGCGCTCCATCCAAGCTTTGAGTGAGAGAAGCGCTCCGTCCTTGGATGGCTTCGCCCTCTCACTTGATGACACCGAGGCTCAGATGTCCGCCGCTGCATCGTAGGACGGGCTGTCATTGTCTAATCAAGGATTCACTCCCTCCGCTCTCTCCCCTCGGGATCTAGAACAGATCTCGGCGGATCTAGAAACAGACATGATAACTGTGCTTTCCCGGGCTGCTTCGGCTGTGGGCCTGGAGATGGTTTATTCCCCAGCCCTGCAGCGGGACTCACTAGATGGGTGTATGTGGAGGACTAATCTAGCCTCCCATCCCTTTCTTCCTGGAAGTGCACAGTGGGCTTACGCAGTCTGGAGGGCACTTTTCTCTGCCCGATCTGCGTGCGCCTCCGCCTCACCACCCTTGATAGTGGAGCAGCCAGGGTGTACGAGTCGATTCCCCAGATTGAGAGTGACACTGCGGGCCTGCATGGTGCCTCTTTCTGCTGGAGTCTGCTTTGTCTCCCGTTCAAAGTTGACAAAGTTTGCTTTCTTGACTCCCCCGTATCCCAGGCTGGCATGTTTGGAGACACCGTCGGTGGATTCACCCAGGAATTTACGGCGGTGCAGTCGGTTATGATGGGAGTTATCTATCGGCGAGGATGTAAGACCCCCCCCTTACCGAACCATCCACATCCACTGCTAGTCGCCGTGAGCGCTCAATTATGAGAGCTGCCCCACCCCGCCTGTGCCTCCAGCCAAGCGGCAGTGTCGAGCACCTCGCAGACAACCAGCGCTCCCCGCCCCAGGGCACCGCTAAGTCCAGTAAAACGGACCGCGAGTCGCTCCTGAGGTGGGCCATCTGGAGAAGAAGGAACTTGCTCTCTCCCCAGTGGCTCACAGGTACTGGGAGGGCAGTCTCCTTTCTCCCACTCCTCGAGCCCCCCCTCTGGAGTTTGGGTGTGAGCTGAGAGTGAATCTCTCGCCTCCAGCTCTTCCGCGGGACCATCGCACTTCCCGGATCAGCACACCCACACTCCGTGCTGCCCCACCGCTGGTAGATCAGCGATTGTAGCGATGAGTCCATTAGCGAGAGCTCTGCCTGCCTGGTTAGCACGGGCCAGCCCTTCGCGGAGGTTCATATGCACAATCAGACTCTGCTACGCGATTCAATTCGTAAAATGGCCCCCTAAGTTCACAGGTGTGTATTTCACCAAGGTCAGTCCACTGTCTGCCCCTGTCTTGCAAGAGAAGATTGCTGTCCTCCTGGCGAAGGACGCAATCAGGCCGAGTTTTACAGCTCGTACTTCATCAAAGAGCGGTGGGTCACGGCCAATCTTAGATCTGCGCGTTTTGAACCGCTGTCTGCACAAGCTGCCGTTCAGAATGCTCACGCAGAAACGCATCGTCCGGTGCATTCGTCCTCAGGATTGGTTTGCAGCGATAGACCTGAAGGGCGCGTACTTCCATGTCTCCATTCTTCCACGCCACTGTCAGTTTCTGCGGTTTGCGTTCGAAGGTCGAGCTTGGCAATACAAAGTCCTCCCCTTCGGGCTCTCTCTGTCTCCGCGGGTCTTCACCAAGCTCGTGGATGGTGCATTAGCGGCCATTCAGCTCGTGGGCATCCGCACGCTCAATTATCTTGACGACTGGCTGATTTTAACCCACTCTTGGGAGCAATTGATTATGCACAGAGACCTGTGGGGGCTTCATGTCAACCGAGAAAAGAGCAAACTCGTCCTCGTGCAGAGGATCTCTTTTCTCGGGCTGGAGCTGGACTCGGTCACCATGACAACGCGCCTCTCCAGAAAGCGCACTCAGCTAATGCTGAACTAATAATAACAATAATAATAATAATAATTCCTTACATTTTTCTAGCACTTTTCTGGGCACTCAAAGCGATTTACACATAGGGGGGAATCTCCTCATCCACCACTAGTGTGCAGCATCCACCTGGATGATGCGACAGCAGCCATTTTTGCGCCAGACCACACACTTGCTGATTGGTGGAGAGGAGACAGAGTGGTTAAGCCAATCATAATATGGGGATGATTAGGAGGCCATGGTGGACAGAGGTCAGTGGGCAGATTTGGCCAGGATGCCGGGGTTAAACCCCTACTCTTTTTCGAAGGACATCCTGGAATTTTTAATGACCACAGAGTCAGAACCTCGGTTTAACGTTTCATCTGAAAGACGATGCTCACTGAGAAGTATAGAGTCCCCGTCACTATACTGGGGCATTAGGACCCAAACAGACCACAGGTTGGGCACCCCCGTGTTCCTCGCTCTCCAATGTTTTTTTTCAGTGCTGGAGCAGCAGCACGTGCTGGTCAGGACGGACAGCTCGGCAGCAGCGGCGTATATCAACCGCATGGGGAGTATTCGCTCTCGCCACATGTCTCAGCTCGCCCGCCGTCTGCTCCTCTGGAGTCATATGTGGCTGAAATCGCTGCGCACCATTCACTTTCCAGGCGAGCTCAACCATACAGCCGACATGCTCTCACGGCAGCCTTTACATCCTGGAGAATGGAGACTAAACCCCGAGTCTGTTCAGCTGATATGGGCGCGATTCTGGGAAGCCCAGATTGATCTGTTTGCTTCCCCCGAGAACGCTCATTGCCAGTTGTTTTTTTCCCTGACCGGTTTTTTCCCTCGGCATGGATGCACTGGCCCACATCTGGCCTCAGGGCATACGTAAATGTGCGTTTCCCCCAGTGATTCTGCTCGTGCAGTTACTATGCAAGGTCAGGGAGGACGAGGAGCAGGTCTTGTTAGTTGCGCTCCACTGGCCCAACCGGACCTGGATGTCAGAACTCTCCCTCCTCGCAATAGCCCTCCCCTGGCAAATCCTTTTGAGAGAGGACCTACTCTCCCAGGCACAGGGCACCATCTGGCACCCTCGCCCAGATCTTTGGAACCTCCACGTGTGGTCCTTAGACGCTAGGAAGACTTAGGTAACCTACAGACTGCGGTGGTTAATACCATCACTCAGGATAGAGCCCCCTCGATGAGGCGCACCTACGCCCTGAAGTGGAGTCTATTCACTGAATGGTGCGTCTCTCGCAGAGAAGACCCCCGAAATTGCCAGATCAGTGTTGTGCTTTCTTTCCTCCAAGAGATGCTGGAGAGCCGGCTGTCGCCCTCCACACTCAAGGTTACGTGGCTGTCATCTCCGCTGATCATGACGCGGTGGCTGGCAGCACCATGGTAAGGCA
The DNA here is from genome assembly GCF_903798145.1 of Danio aesculapii. Lineage (NCBI taxonomy): Eukaryota > Metazoa > Chordata > Actinopteri > Cypriniformes > Danionidae > Danio > Danio aesculapii. Next base: position 35,170,717 of record NC_079449.1, on the reverse strand, counting down.
TAACCTCATCATCCGGTTCCTCAGGGGCACTAGGCGAATTAATCCACCCCGCCCCCCTCTCATGCCCCTTTGGGATCTCGCCCTCATTTCACGAGCCTGCGTACAGTTCCCTTCAAACCACTCGACTCAGTATCTTTAAGATTTCTGTCACTAAAGACAGCTCTGCTGGTCGCGTTGGCATCGATTAAGAGGGTCGGGACCTTGAGGCATTTTCCGTCAATGACTCGTGCCTGGATTTCGGGCCAGCTTACTCTCACGTTGTCCTGAGAACCCGCCTGGGATATGTGCCCAAGGTTCCTACCACACCATTTAAAGACCAGGTAGTGAGCCTATAAACTTTGTCTAGATTGCGCTTTGCAAATTTATCTGGACTGCACTCAGAGCTTTAGATCATCTGAACAGCTCTTCATCTGTTATGGTGGTTGGCAGCAGGGAAGTGCCGTATTGAAACAGAGGTTGGCCCACTGGATAGTGGATGCCATCCCCCTTGCTTACCAGAGCCTGGGCAAGCCGTGTCTCAAAGGAGTGCGTGCGCACTCCACTCAGAGCATTGCATCCTCTTGGGTGCATGCACGTGGTGCCTCTCTAACAGACATCTATAGAGCTGCGGGCTGGGCGACACCTAATACATTTGCAAAGTTTTACAATCTGCGAGTGAAGCCAGTTTCCTCAAGGGTATTAGGTAACCCTTGGTGATTGAGGAAACAACTTGGTTAAGGTGTTGAAACGCTTGCTGCGCCATTCTCCCTAACACGGAGATATGTGCGCTTATGCACTCTGTCAGTAATGTTCCCCGCTTAGGTGAGCCCTGCAGAGATTCCTCCGAGGCCCCCAGCACTGACTCAGCGGAGGAGTCACTGGCTGGCCCATTACGTTGTAGGTCTGCCCTCTGGTCAGACCGCGTTTTGGGTAAAGGTGCCTGCTATGCGTGATCCCTCTAGGTGATCCCATATGCCTCTTCAGCCAAGGTCTTCCCTCTCCGCTAACCAT